>NW_027113206.1:40850-51822 GCF_000696795.3 Halyomorpha halys | reverse complement strand
AAGTGTATGATTATTACTTGTTCTCTAAATTTTTCAATACTCTCTTCCATAAAAGAATGTTTTTTATTAACTTTTTGCAAACAGGTCAATGAATGAAATTCCTGATGGTTGTAAAGACCATTGAGTCAAGAACCTTCTGAGAATTAGAAAAGAAAAAAATAAACAAGCAAATGGAACTAGAACGGAATTTAAAACAACAAATATCTCAACTGTTTGAGCAAGTAAATAAAATTGATTAAAATTTAAAGGAATTAAAGATGGATTTAAATCAAATGAAAGGAAAGTTGGATTGGGCAAAGAAAAAAGATAAAGGAAATTTGGATAATTTAAATTAAATAGATAAAAATTCATCTGAATAAAACAAAAATAGTACAGAGATAGTACAATTAAATTCAGAACTTTAAGATAATGGCATAAAATTAGGGAACTAAAGGAAAAAAATAAAATTAAAATAACCACAGTTATTCTAAAAAGATAAATTAAAAAAAATTGGACACCATATAAAACAAAATAGTGGATATTAGATGCAATTAAAAAAAAAAAAGAGAAAAAGTTTAAAAACAACCAGTTAATAATTTGTTAAAAAATTGAAGAGATAAACAGTAAGATCATGTAACAACCAGTTAATAAACAACAACAACTTATTGTAAACAAACAGTGAATTAAGATATGAAAACAAAATAAACTCTTTAATAAGTAAAAACTCAGATAAAGAAAGTATATTTAAAATAATAATTTTGAGATTAATTCAATAATTCAACACTAGTGAATTTACCTGAAGTGCTGTCAGTATATTTGCAAGGGCTTGACCATAAGTGTCATGGCAATGGACAGCTAGCTTTTTGATAGGAACGACTTTAGACACTTCATGCAACATTGCTGCCATACTTCCTGGAGTACCAACACCAATTGTATCTCCTAAGGATATTTCATAGCAGCCACTTTCGTGTAATACTTTGGCAACCTATAAAAACATATCTTCAATTAGGCAGGCAAAATTATCTCAATTAGTTTATAATGTGAATGAAAATAATTAAAATCTTTTTTAGAATTTCTCTTGCTAAAATATACCATTTCAGCCAGAGATATTCAAATATTTATAGGTTTCATGAAAACCACTTATGTTTTCTTAATAGTCACAAAAACATCTTAAATCCAATCACTATAAATTTATATTTAACATAATATAATTAATATATTACATATTTTCCTTATCCACTGTATTAAATAATAAATAGAATAGAATGCTTACATGAGCTACTGCTTTTGGAGAAATGTAACCTTCATAGGGGCAACCACAGACACAGGAAACATATCCTCTTACTTTAATACCCTTATCTAATGCAGCAGATATGACTTCCTTAAACCTTGAGAGGCTCTCTTCTATAGAACAGTTTATGTTTTTCTTGCTGAAACTCTCTGAAGCAGATCCAAAAACTGCTATCTCTTTCGCACCAGCTTTAACCTATAAAATACTTCATGCTAAGTAACATAATATGAAGAAAAAAATAGAGAAACAAAAGGTTAAGATAAAATATAAAATATTCTCTGTACTGCAAAATGTAAGATTTATTAATACAAATCAATTGCTAATACGTACAGCAGTTTCAAGGCCTTTCAGATTAGGAACTAAGACTGGGTAAGAAACAGCTTCTTCTAAATTTAACTTAGCCATAACTTCTTTGTGATCAGCCATTTGTGGTACCCATTTCGGTGAAACAAAACTAAAAAAAGAAAAAACTATTATAAAAATCAAGGCAAATTTATTGCTACATAATACACAAATTAATTCAGTTTAATTATTATAATCAGGGCCATTAGTCATCTAATTCTATTCACGTGCTATCATCTATTTCTATTCACGTGCTAACTGATTCTAAATACACCAAAAAAAATTGTCTCGTGATTCAGATGATTATAGATAATTATGTAATGATGAACGACATGTATATTGGCCAATGATTGATGTGACAGACATAAATTCATGATCACGAGATTGAATTGATTGGCAGCTAATTGAACAGGTCACAGAGTTCATAATTCATGAATTGTTCAAGTTCAATCTACTTTCTTGAAATTTAATCAAATATTTCAGCAAATTTGTTCTTAAAAAAAAAAAAATAAGAATAAGAATAACTTTGTCACATAATAATTATTGGCAGGAAAATCAACACGGCAAAGAACATTTTTTTGACAGTAGAGTATGATTAATATATGTTTTTATCTATTTTTTATTGTGATAGATTTATTAATTATTATTTAATCAGTAATTGACTATATTGACAAATAAAATAATTTTAATAAATACATATGCTTGACTATAAATGTATGCCTAAAGTAATAAGGTTTTTTTTCTTATACTTGAGAATGACCTCAACTTGAGGTCCAAAAGAAAAGCATCAAAGAATAAAAATGCTGTAAAGGGAAGAAAAACATTCCTTAATTTATTAAACTGTAGACCATAAGACCTTTTATGAAAAATATATTCTTTAAAAATACAATTTAAACAATTAAGATCATAAAATCTGTCTATAATTCAGTTT
Source organism: Halyomorpha halys (assembly GCF_000696795.3). Lineage (NCBI taxonomy): Eukaryota > Metazoa > Arthropoda > Insecta > Hemiptera > Pentatomidae > Halyomorpha > Halyomorpha halys. The sequence goes on along the minus strand of NW_027113206.1, from coordinate 49,279 downwards.
CAAGATTATGATTTTACATGATACATAGCTTGTAACTTTGCACTTAAATAACAATACCATTACAAAATCATAACAAAAACAGATAAGAAATGTAAGAGAACATTTTTTGTTAAAGTACATCTTTAGAATGTTTTGGTCATTGTTCTCATGTAATTAACATTCATTTATGTGGACTCTAGAGTAATTAATAACAACAATAAGAATAAATACCTTGTGACTTCTATTGTACTAAGTCCTGCCTGTGAAAGCTTTTTTATCAATTCTATTTTAGTATCTGTTTCCACTTGCATAGGCTCATTTTGCAATCCATCCCTTGGTCCAACTTCAACAACTTTTACATGATTTGGCAACTTGCCTTGCAATGTTTCCTGTCACAAACAACCAGGAAATTAAATTATAAATGAAATAAAAACAAAAAAAACAGAAAACAAAATACAACCATAAAGTTAATGACAGGTGTCACAGTCAAGGACAAACACTGAATAAACACTAAGTTGTAAACAACCAATCCAAATTAAAATAATTTATCTTAAGTAAAGGCAATATTTCTACCAATTCAAATCTAACTTCAAAAGATAACTAATAGCACTTTAAATACTGATCTAAAAGATGTTAATTACATTGTAAACAAAAAAATTAGTAGGTTTCAATATGTAATGAATACTAAATAAAAATAAAACAAAATATGATTCATGATACATTATTATTACTTATGAAATTGATTTGTAATACTTCAACAAAGAAACCAAATAACTAATGGGCATAAAAAATAAATAAATAACTACCTGTTTATTGGTGGGTGTCTGGGATATGATGGAAGAACAAACATGTTTAATTGATTTGTAAAGAATGTCCAACATATCAGATACTAATATATGTCTAAATAAAAAGTAAATGACAGATCCGATCAAAACCAAGCATCAACCACTGCAATGACAAATGATTTGAAAAGAAAAGCACTCAATGGTTGTTTCCTAAAGTAAGATGCTATCTGTACTGAAGAGAAATGGAGACCAAACCAGGCTAGGTCACCACCCCCACCACACTTAAACTCAAACCAGAAACATATAGCACTTATTTCAAGCAAATAACACTACAGTGCTCTGAGAATAATCTGTCTAAGAATTTTTAATAAGGAAAAATAATACTGCAATGGTTTTTTTTAAAGCATTAAATATGCAAAAGGTGTATTGGAGTATTGGTAACCAAAATGAAAAAACTATAAATGATACTACAAAACATGTTAAGCTGACCAAATTGGAAATATAAATGTAGATATATTGTTAATACTTCTGGGGTAAACTAATATACAATTCGATTGAAATATTAATACAATTAAATGTTCTTAATACTCACATATAACCTTCTTGCAAATATGGCAACATTTTTGTGTTGAAAACTTCTCTCTGCTTTGGCCAGCAAGTGAATTATAACCATGACAATTCTTGAAATAAAAGCCAACGTTTCATAAAATGGTTAAAATAATAACTTATTATGCAATAAAATTATCATTACATTATTTTTATCTAACATTGTGATAAGGTAGAGTAGTAAGGGAACACTGCTCCTCTCTGTATTCCTTTATCAGAACTACAATTAAAATATGTAAAGATATTTCAATCATTTATTAACAAAAACCGCCCAAAGTTTGTTCAAATGAAATGTTTCAAGTGGATTTTGAAAATGAATTAATCATTTAATTCTTGATAACATGAAAAATTAAATTTTAATCATACTGCACTTAAAAACTTGCTAATTAATGAGACCACTCAATTAATAAGTATAATAGAGAGTACACATCAAATTCAACAAATAACTATTAAATAGGTATAGTAAAAGTGAATTTTAATTAACTTAATTTAAAAATAATAGAATTTTGAAGCATACAAATTTAAACACTCATAAAAGTAATTTAAAATGTACATAAAAGCATAAACATACAACATAAATGGAATATCAATATAAAGTTTTAAACAGAATAACATAAGAAACATTTATAACAAATTTAAAAGGTTTTTACTACATAAAATTAATAGCACAGCAATTAAAAATCAACTTATAATTTTTTTATTGATATAAACTTTTAAAGCACTTAATAACATAAGAAATATAAATAATCAATTTGAAATATTTGTATTATTGGAAATCAAGTGCACTATAACTAAAAATCAACTCCTAATTTTTATTTTTTGTATTAAAATATATAATGAATCAAAAAGGATATTGTAATCAACAATGTTTACTTTCCTTTAAATTCTATTAATAGGAGAATATTAGACATAATTATTTTGACCAAAAGGAACATTAGAAGCCTTTGAATGTCTCACATTATGAACAAGGATTCTAAAATTAATGATTTATAAATGTTCCTGGCTCTTAATTTTTAAATTTAACAATTTCTGTAGGTCTGTAGGAATTCAAGGTAACTGTTTATGGTGGAAAACAAATGCTAAGAGTGCTTCAAAGTAAATTTGTGTTCATGTTTTAATAAACAGAGTAATGAGCTGTTTGTAGTGATTACAAACAATTGATAATTGTTGATTATTGTTTAATCAATAGGTATGGTATATCAGAATTATAGACACAGTTATATAATATACAACTGACTCTTTATATTAATCAATGGTAAATAATGTTTTAGTGCCATGACTTATAGAATCCTATAGTCTACAGAAGGAAAGTATTTTAAAACGTTAATTGTAGATATTCATAGCAGCGTTATCAGAATTTGGATAATAAGCATAAATTATATAGTGATAAAGTTTTCAAGAAAATAATAAATATATCAATAAAATAAATTTAAATAGAACAATTTTGTTTTCCACTTTACCACCGTTGCACATAACCAACAAAAATGTTAAAGTAATGTAAGCTTAAAAATATTTCTCATAAATATTGCTTGGATATCACTAAATTGAGTGGTGTATATAAAAAAACCATGGATCAGACCAAATAATCACAAAACAATAAATTTCATTGCACATTTTCTTTGAAAAAAATATTAATTTAATTAATAAACTGTAAAATAGGGAATAATGTATATGTATATGTGTGTTTATAGTCACATGATACGAAATTTTCATAAGTCTCTTAAAAACTGAGGAAGACATTTTGAAATATCTGTTTGCACTTAAAGGACTTTATAGAAACAATATCTATGTGTAAGCGGAAGAACTACTATCTTCATTGCTGTCCTACCACTCATGATGCTCTAAAAAATTATATTATATTAATTTGTTTATTTAATTGTAAATATGTTTATGTTCTGATTTTATAAACAATGTGAGATATGATTATAGTTGTAAATATATAAATAAAATAAGTAATAAACAAACAAACAAACATACTGATACACAGTGAAGTAATTTCTTACAGGCCATGCCTCTCACAGGCTTTTGCATTGTTAGCAATGATTACCCCAGAGTACCATCTCTTCAGTACATTTTGGTAAATAGCAATAGTCACATTGGATCAGTATATTCTTCTGATATTTTTTTTTCTGATGTGATCTTATTTTACACTAACTCTTACTGGGGCCTGTTTTATAATGAAAGCCAACAGTATGTCAATAAATACAAGTACACAAACTGTAAAGTACAAGCACTAATACATTTTGTTCCATGGTGACTATTAATGATATTACATGAGCTTAAAAGTAAAAAAAAAATTATCTGGCAGAATGGTATAAGTCAGTGAAATTGTACCAAATACAAGATTAATAGTATTAGTTTGTACTTTATTATAAAACAGGGCCCTGGTAGTCTTCTCTATCCTATACCTTTTCTTCCTTTTGTAAGGACCTACAGTTAGTTCCTATAGGATTTGCCATTTCCTTCACGACCCTAAGCTAGTACCTTATGGAGAGAAGTTTCTATCCTAGGAGGATTTACAGCAAGCTCCTGTAAAACTCATCCCGTCAATTCATCTCCTAACCAGCTACCTAACCTATGAATGTGCATTGAAAAGGCCTTCTGCTACACAGTATTTCATCTCTCTAACTCCCCATAAAATAATAAATAAATAATAACTGGTACCAGTACCTAATATACAGAACCACCTCAACTACTTTAATAATGTATGAATTCAAAGAAAATCCAAAAACACATTTTTCCAATTCTTTCTTTATCTCCTAGGAGGTTGAGAAGGTAAAATAAGTTGTTAAATATATTTTTATTGATATACTTTATTGTATTGTATTTTGCTAAAAGACCAATGAATATTATTCTCCAGATCCTGAGAATAAAATTTGTTTAAGGGAATCATTTATTTAATATTAATTACATTCTTGATGCCTACAGAGTATTTAAAAAGTAAAAAAAGGTACTTACGGGAAAAAGATATGATAAAAAAATTTTTTTTTCCAGAACAGTGTTAGAATATCAATATCTTTGTTTAAAAAATTCATTGGGTTTTCTTTCATATCATTTCCGTGAAAATATGGAAAAGTACTTAAATCCACCGAGTACTAGTATCTATTAAATTTAAGACATAAGTATAGGAAGGTGTTGTGTTTCAAACTTATGGATCTGAGAAAAATTAAATTTCATGATTTTTAATTTATATTATAGAACTCAATTTTTAACATTTGAAATATACCACAATGAAGTGTTTAGAAAAATTGAACTAGATGCTATGTAAAAAAGAGAGTTTGAAATATTCTTCCAAGCTAAAATCTTTATTTCCCTTAACACTTTACATTTGTATCATGTTTAACACATCCATCCATTTAAGTCATAGTGTCTCTGGCTACCTCAATACATTTCGTAGTCATTTACTTAAAAATAACTCATACAAGATTTGAACAAATTGTTCAATTAATAATTATCATTCGAACGAAAATAATGAGGTTTAAAAATCTTTCTACAAGTAAATTGGGATAAATTTTTTACACTGATGGTATTCCACGACTTTCCACTTGAATGTTGCAAAACGGTTCGCGGTATTTGTGTCATGTGAAAGACTGATGATTGGGTTACTTCTTTATGTATGACGTTCGATGACCTCTCCCATGTAAAAGAGATATCGTGTTAAGGCCCACTTCCACGTGACATACATTGGTCGTGCAAGTGATATCACAGCTGCAAAAAGTATGAAAGTACTCGTTTACACGCTGAAAGTGAATGCAAGTGGAGAATGTGAGAGGAAAAGTGATGATCAAACAAACGGAAAAAAAGGAATAAAGACACTTTTGGAATTAGTATTGTTAAATTAAATTTATACTTTCACTTATCTGCCAGTAGAGAATATATAAAGGGGACTTAAAAAAATGATGAAAAATTGTAATTTCCAGTTTTTAGTGGAGTGAGCGTGTTAGCGCGCGCGTGTGTGCCTGTGTGTATGAGCGCGTGCATGCATTCGTTCGTTTGTGTTTTTATAAGGGAACGTTATTTAACCGTTGGGCTAAGAGTTAAGGAGTAGATTGAAAATTGGAAACAGCCCAGAGTGCCCGATCTCTTACGGTCTTATTCCATAACACTATAACGTATACCGGTTTGTTATCTTTTGTTAAGCTGATTTATTATTGGCAGGAACAAGTTGAGATCCATTTTTTACACTTCAATAAATCCTTAAATATTAAATATTATTTTGTTCGAAAATTTTGCCTCCCGTTTTCGCGTTTTTTTCCTTTGCATAAAAGGGAACCACCGAACAATTTCAACTATCTTTGTCACACTGTGACTGTTTGTACATATGACCAGCCTATCTCAAAAACAAAAAGTTGTACAGAACTGAAATTACGTATTTAAGATAGTTATGGAACATGCATGGGATTTAACAGCAACTTTTTCGCTAAAATCGACTTCCAAGAATTGCTGCTCTATATCATCGATGTAAAACTTATTACAATTTTCTCTCCAGGGGCTCTATAAATTTTGTTTATTTGAAAAAAAAAAATTATACAACTAACATTAACAATTCGAATTGGTAGTAGTGATGAAAACTGGATATATATTAAAAATAAAGAATTTTATAATTAACTAAAGGAGAAAATAAATTCTCCGTGTTTCCATGGTTGTTTTGACAATAATTAGCTTTTATTTTCACTTGCTTATATGTGAAACATATAGTAAGGGAAAATATTGTGATTCTGAGTAAAAAAGAAATTACTGTTTTGGAACATATAAGGATTAATTTCATCTCAAATTATGGTGGTAGCTGAAAAGTATGTGATGCCCCTCCAGATTTTAAAATTATAGTTATTAATTGTGAGCTAATCTATACATTTTTTAATCGATTCATTAATTTGAATTACTTAAAATTTTTCTTTTCTTTTTTTATTTTAAATTAGCATATTAACAAGAATTAGATGTTCGCAATTTAATAATTTAAACTTGGTAAATATTTTTTTCCTCTCTTCCGATTTTCCGAAAGTTAATTACGTGAAGATAATCTAAAATGTGACTTATTTCTAATAATTGATAGTTGTTTAAATCTTGATTTACAATTAAAATATGAAATAATAAGGTTATAAATATTCATATTGTAGGGATGTTCATATTGTGGTAGCATTATTCATAAGTTTGAGCCAATTCCAGTTACATGTCAAGCCACCATTTTTCAGAATTTTTAGTTCACTGCTCTGCACCTAATTACAGTTTAGAATTGAATGTTGATTTATATGTTAACATATATATACTGAATTAAAATATTAGTTATTTGATTCAACTAAATTTACTTAGGATTAAAATCTTAGTGGTAAGGAAGCACAGCTTTTATGGAAAAATTTGATAAATTGTTATATATTTGACTTTGTTTTAATGGGATCACTAATTCTTTTTTTATTTCCATTGGTCAAATCCAGAATGATGATATTAATATGTACAAAAAATATTGTTTATAACATTCTCATGTGCTGATTAAGATAATGGAATAAAAAACTTTGATTCTTTATTAAAGATGATTTACTGCTGATTTCCCAAATTGTAGGATTCATAATTCAAATTGGTAGGTTGATTCTCAATATTTTTCTCTATTCTAATTTTGCCTTTTATTTGTAAAAGCTGTTTCGTATTGGAAAATCATAAAATTTTACAAATATAGTTTCGGCTTAAAGTAAAAAAGTTAATTTCTGATAAATTGTAAAAATATATTGATGAATAAAAATATTAGTAATAATAAAAATTATCCAAATTGTCTCAACCTTCTTCATTAGAACATATTAAATGTCCAACCTTTTAACCGATCCAAGGACAGAATAATAAAATAACAGCTTTAATTATAACCCGTTATCAACTATTGGTTAGTATCAAAACATTATTAATTATTATTATTTGCTTACCTTAATTTATTTTAATAATTTGAAAATTATAATTAATAATGTTTTGATACTGTTAATAATAGTAAATTATAATTAAAGCTGTTATTTTATTAGATTGTCCTTGATTATGGCTGGATCAGCTGAAATGATGGACATGTAATATGTTTTAATAAAGAAGTTTGTGGCAATTAGGATAATTTTTATTATGATTAATAAAATTATAAATAAAATATAATGAAACCCTAGTCTTGAAAAATATATATAAAGAAAAAATTTTGTTTTTAACTAAAACACTCTCCTGAAATTTTATTTCAGAATTTCTCTCCTTTAACCCTCAGTGCGAGCGGTGGATCTGAGAAAACAATAGTTATTTTTCTCACATTTTGTGGTTCTTAACTAATTTATTTTCTTTAGTTTTGAGTATTTTCAGGTTGCAATAATTTGCAACAATTTTGGTTAATAATTTACAGATTGTATGCTAAATAGAAACAATGTCTAAATGAAGATCTGGTTTCGCATTGAAGTTAAGTTAGATGAAATGGTAAATTTAGAAATTAAATGAGAAACATTTTTTGACTAATTTAATTAACTATTAAATTTCCTTTTTTTTTTTTTGTTTTAAATGCTTGAGTTTTATGTTATTGTTTGGAAATATAATAATATCTGTTTAAATCCCATACACACATATTATATGGTATTAATTAGAAGTAAACTAACAATTTTTTATTTTAATATAAATTGAAACATTTATGCTTTTTTCCTTTCAAGATCATAAATTTAAATAAACTAGGTTAATTCTTATAGACTATTTCTCTTGTCATCATTCTCGTCTGTTCTGTAGCTACGTTTAAACTAGTGATACAAAGGAAGAAGAGATAGATTTTATCATCTACCGAGATTAAACCTGGACTAGCTATGACATCAAAACTACACAAAATGGTGTTCCTATGTCTTTTTTTTTTAGCCCTGATGAAGACCTGAAATTCAGGCCAAAACGTCAGCATGAATAAATAATTTTTTTCTTATTTGTGTTTATTTGCTGACCACACCATTATATAATCTTTACATATTGATATCAGTTTATTTTACATACATGATATTATTTTGATAATAGGTGTAGTGCAGTGATCTCAATTTTTTTAAAAATTTTATATACATATACATATATATA
>NW_027113206.1:18166-40705 GCF_000696795.3 Halyomorpha halys | reverse complement strand
TTAGTTTCTATTACTTTTTCTGGTGCGGTTCGGGTGTGTTGCTTAGTGAATTTATTTGTAATATTTAAAAGTATAGTTACATTTCGAATTAATTATCGCTGAGAACATCTGGACTTTTTCATTTCAAAATCTACTGGGTTTAAAGACATTGGTGGATAGTGAACTTCAAGAAGGAAGCAACTGAAGCCTCTTAGAAATCCAGAGTAAGTTGCATCTCTACTTTATTTCTTCTTTTTATTTTCAATTTCTTTATCTTCATTTTAATAGAAGAATTTCATATTGAAAAAAATCATTGCATACTTGATTTAATAAATATATTACTTATTGCGATTCTTCCAAAAATGAGCATTTTGTTTTTAATGTCTCTAGTGCAGCTCATATCTGTATTTTTAGGACATAATATACATCATTGATTACTACTTTATACCTTTTTAAATATTGAAATGGCTGAACATCAATATTTTAAATGATCATAAACCACGTAATTATCATTCCTTTGGCTTGTCCGAAATTGTGTTTTTTACTTTCTACAGTCTGTTTGAGAAAATTATACCTAGCTTGGCTATAATTTGTAAGATAATATTTGTACTGGATCATATTTATTTACTCTTTTTTTCCCAGTCACCCAATCTGAATCTTGTTGCTTTTTCAAATTTTTAATTTCCCACTGGATTCTTACCCTTTTAAGATCATTACTGTTTTTATCCCAGAAATACTGGCAGTTCCCTTCTTTAGTTTTTGCCACAGATTTCATTGTTTTGATTTTCAATATGTATTCTTAAAGCCTGATATTATAGGAAAATATCAGGGAGATTTCCGGCTCAGTAGATCAACAATTGACCAGATATTTTCCCTGAGATAAGTAATGAAAAACTGTTATGAGTTCAACATAGGCATACATCTGCTATTCGTGGATTTCAAACAAGCATATGACAGTGTGGTCAGAGTAAGACTATTGACAGCTATGGTAAAGGCTGGCAAAATGATGCTAATGAGTACTACCTTCTGAGTTAAGCTTGGAAACTCGCAGTTTCAGACACTTTGAGACAGGATGATTCTCTGTCTCCTTCTTTTTAATGTAGCCCCGAAAATAGCTATTTGTTCAATGAGAACTAATCCAGAAGGAACTAACTACACTCTGCTGTACATCTAGCATATGCAAATGATGTAGTCATTGCCACTAGAAACTGAACAGTATTGCAAGGAACAGCCTAGGAATTTGAAGAAGCTGCAGCTAAACTATGCCTCAAGGTATTGAAAATAAGACTTTTTACATGAAAAGTTTTAGAAGGGAAAAGGAAGTGAATAGTGAAGTAACTTAGAGAACAGTTTCAGTTCTGTAAGTCAGTAGTCTGGGAAGCCTGTTTACTGTTGTAAATAGATGTTTTTTTTTTCACTGTAAACCATTGTAAGGGCAGTGGTTATGTATGGGTGTAAAACATGGCCCTTGAAGAGAAAAGCTGAATTGTTGCTGAATTCCTGTGAGAGAAAGGTATTGAGAATGATATGGCAGGAGCCTCAGAAAATGGGATTTGTAAAAGAAGAAGGAATGAGGAGCTGATGGAACTGTTTAGAAACCCAACATCACAGCATTAGTGAAATGAGCTCAAATATGATGGATAGGACATGTAAAGAGGATGCTCGATCAAAGGATACCCAAGAAGATCTATAGGAAACCGGATTGAAAAAGAAAAAGAGGATGCTGCCAGATCAGATAGCTGGACGATGTGGAGGAGGATCTGACGATTTTGGAAGCTCAAAGATGGAGGGAGGGATAAAGAGATCGTAAAGTTTGGTTGGCTGTGGTGGAGAAGGCCTGGATTCTTGTAGGACTGTAGTATGGTAATAATAATAATAATCTTAAAGCTATACTTGGGAAAACTACTTGTGGTGTGTTCATTCATGCTCTTCCTTCCTTTGTCACTCTAAAACTCTATCTTGTAATTATTTATCAATTGTATTACTTATCATCCTTTTCTGGTGAATAACCTTTTTATTTTACAGACTTTTTTTTTAAAGCCAGAGATTAACTAGTTTTGCTATATAAACCAAAATTTTCATTCCTTTGGCATTATTAAATAAATAGTTGACAAGAAGAATAAATACATGACAAATAAAACATATTTTCGACTAAAACACTATAACAACTATCCCTGCAGTGCTCAGGTAGTAGGAGATCAAAGGCTTAGAAGAAATAAAAGACAGAATAATTATAGTATATTACGTATTTTATTGCAAAATTTGTGAAAGTATTTGTTTTATTTTTTTCCAGTGTCATTTTCTTAGATTTGAGAGAAAAGAAAAACTAATGTACTGAAAATAAACTTTTTTTCTTGAGAAAATTCAAAGAGAAAAGTCAACTTTTCTCATTCTTTGGTGTCATTAATTTACTGTTTAATTAATAATGTGAAAATGAAAAACTTCTATGAATGAAATTTGGTGACTACGTGCTAGTGAACGTGCCAAGACATGGTTTTGGTGAAAGGGCAGTGAATCAGAAACATTATATTTAATGAACTTCATAATTTTGAGAAATTCAAAATGCACCGTTTTGAGAGAATCACTTGTCACAGTTTATATAGCACGTTTAATTTTTGATCTATTAAATAAAGGAAAATTAGAGATATTTTTCTTATAACTATTTTTATTTTATAGATTTGTTGCTTTAATATATATTCTAATTCATAGTTAATTATTTAATTGAATCCTAAATATAACTGCTATCAGTAAAAGTGAAAATAAAAAAATAATAATATACTATTTTGTTCTTATATGTAATGTTAACTTGATTTTTATGTAAAGTTGACAATTCCAAGTTAAAAGGGAATAAGTAATAAAACAAATAAAAGAAATGAATAAAAATGAATATACATAGCAACGGGAATCATATAAAATAAATAAACCAATAATTAACATTTGGAGCTTTAAAGTATTAAAATACCTGTCCTATCTTCATTAATAACTTATAAATTAAATGACAGCCTCTATAATAGATTTTTACTAATATTCAGTATAATTATTGAAAATTTTACTCTTTACATTTGACATTATTATTATTTTTTTAAATTAATATAAGGCAATCCACAGCAAAGGTGCTGACAATTGACCTTTATAACTATATATATAAATAATTGACGGTATGAATTGAAATTATGAAGAACATAGTCAGGAATGCGGTCAAAAGAGAACAAAAATAGTTAACAACTATTTATGTGCTGACATTTCGCTCCATTTTGTCTTCATCAGGGAGGGCTGTTCAAGTTGAGAGCTTTCGAGACTTCATATCTACTTTTCTATTTTTTTCATCTCCTGTTTTTTTTATCCTTATAGTTTGTGTAATTTTTTTGTATTCTTATCATTGTTTATTTTGTATTAATACTATTTTATTTCTTCTTTTCTTTCATTTGTATATAATTTTCTTTTCACTTATTTTTACATAATTTTAACCCTACTTTTAATTTACCTTATTATATCTTATTATCTTACTATGTATATAAATAGTTGACCATATAATTTCAAATTATGAAGAGTCTCTAAAGCTCTCAACTTGAAAAGCCCTGATGAAACTCTCCAAAGTGGGGTGAAACATTGCCAAGTAAATAGTTTTTAACTATTTTTTTTTCTTTTGACCGCATCCCTGACCAACCATCATCATACTATGGCAATTATAACTGTTTAGAAAATAATTTAAAACAATATTATATGACTCTTTTTATCAATTTACTAAACATTATTTATATTTTTAAAAATATGTTTTACAAATATTATTTAAAAAAGAAGAATAAATAAATATTTTAAATTATAAATCCAGTTGCTTTAAAGCTTTAATCTCATTAATTTTCAATGTATTTAAATTACATTTATTGCGCACTTTATTTTTTCAAAGAAGCATCTAAATTGTAAATTATGGAATAATTTCATTTATGAATTCTCTTATACAAAGTGAAACTGTCCATTTAGTATGTTCATTTAAAATTTAATTTTTAAAATTAAATTGAGAATACAAAAATAAATCTATGATAAACAAAGATTGTTCAGTTCTGAACAATTTCAAGAGTTTTTTGTTGTAAAACATAGTAATGTTGAAAATATTGAAAGGAAATTTAATAAAGAATAATAGATCAATAATATGGAAGAGTAAATTTTATAAAGCTTTGGTTAATGGTTTGTTTATTTTGATTTCAGATGGTTAGCTGTGGATCATGGAGACGTAATAAGTAACAGGTATTTAAACTATTTATAATTATTATAACCTTTATTTTATCAAATCGATGTTTGATTTTAATACTTTTATGGTATAAAGCTTATGTTTATGGTAACTGTTATTGTTTTTGATAAAACTATGTAGTAAAGCAGCCATGTGTATAAAATTCATCTCATAGAACATATATGAAACATCTTTACATGAACACTTTGGCAGTTCTAAAACTCTTAAAGTAACGAATTAGGTCTTTCCTTTCGTCTATAACTCCTGACGATGAATCGAAGTGAATCATTGACCGGTTATAAGTGGAAGATATTAAACAGCATTCTGCTTCAAATAAGTACCATATAGTAATTTTTTAAAATTATTTGCAGATTGATGTTCTATGAAATGGTTTTTATACATTGGTATATAATGTGTCTACGAGTATATTAAAACTATTATTACTGGGAATGTGTTTCGATCTGGAAAAATATGTTTCTTCTCATCTCCTTAAGTTAATTACTAAATCTTAGTTGTAATTATTAATTATATAATAGTTATAAACTATTAATAAAATTTGAATGGTTAATTATTCCAGATAAATAAAATTTGTAATAAATATTCTTTATTAAAGCCCTGTCAGACTAGTTCAATCCGGGTAAGATCTATTTGATATTTAATATCATTTAATTGTACATTGATCTACTGAGTTGAATCAAAATGGTGAAAAAAAGAAAAGATTTTATGAAGTGGCTCTCCAACCTGTCAATTTTATCGAAAAAGTAGTTTTTTCACACCCTAGGCATATACCTCCCTTAAATATGTGATTTCAGTTTCGTACATGTTTTTTGTTTTGAGCTAGGCTGTTTACACCCTGACAAACAGACTCAGACCATTTTATGAAACTTGGTTATTTAAACACATGAAACCTCCACACTTATGATTCTGTCAAAAACTGGAATTAACCATTTTTCATGATTGCAATACTATCTATATTATACTTCATATGTAGGTATGTCAAAGTAAAAAAAAGGAATGTTTGGTTATTCACTTATAGGAAGGTTATTATGAATTAAATCTTATTATGTTCTGACAAATGAGGTCTTTACCATTTACTCAACTTTTTTTACATATTTTTATGCAAATGAGTATAAAATAGGGAGAAGAGGCATAGGGTTTCTCTTGATCCTTCATAAAATATGGAAGTCAACTCCCTTCATGCAAGTGCCTATGCTATCCAGAGCTTAGGTTTAATTTTAATCTGATTTTCTGTTATACATATTTTCTAGAGGGATATTATACAATGAACAAAAACCATTTGTTAAGATGTTCATATTATTCAGCATACAATACTACTGAATTGATGATTTTATATTTATAATTTAACACTATCTACTATTTTATGTTGAGCATTCAAAAATATTTATAAGAAATGGTGGAGATGTCATTTTCTTTTCTTTTTCTTTTCAAAATGGCAAATGAGAAATAGCAATAATTTAGCTATAATCAAGTTTTTCACTTAAACATAGTTCAAAGAGTATATCAGTTCATAATTTATTTCACTATTCGAATAATGTTTTATGTAGTTCACCCATTATCAAGTTCATTATTCTACAAATCAACAGTTTTAAAAAAAATTTCAAATAAATAAGTTAAAATTAAATATTGATCACATTTCAATTCAATTTCCTATTTACAAAACCAATTTTGCTACTATATATTAATTTTTACTAAATTTAAAATTTGAGATTATGCCAAGGATGCCAATAATAATTATTTCTATTTTATCCTGATCTTAAAACTGTGATGGTCCCATGTCAATTGTTTTTTTTATATTGTCTATTAATTTGTTTTTAATTTTATAAATATTTTTTTTTTAAATGTTTAATTATAAATATTTTTCTTTATATTTGTCACATTTGCTTAAGAATAAACTCATTCATAAATTAAGAGATGTTAGAATTTCATATTACTAATTATTTTTTATATATAACCTATTTTTTGATTCTTTTTGATATTTATTTTTATTTGGGATGTGTTTTATTTTTTCTTGAATTAAATTATATTAAATTTATTAAGTATCTACGCATTTTGTTTATTCTAATTCTTTTATATCTGTTTACTTTTAAGATATTCTATCAATTATAGAATTTTTAACATTTTCTAAGAGCAAAAAGGAATCCTGTTTTCCATATACTTCTTTAATTGCTCTATGTGATTTTTTTTTTAATTACTAAATTGAAAAAAAAAACCTACAGTTTCAACATAAGTTGTCTATGAAAATTCGTGTTTAAGAGCTTTTTGAAATGGTAAAAACGAATCTGACTTACTTTTTCATTAAAATAAATTTTTCCAAGCGTATTTTGGTTTTTGTACATTTATTTACGCCCTTTCGCAATTTTAAACAAATGTTTTAAATCAATGTTGTGATATAAATGTTTTAAATCTCGTTTTAGATAAATGTTTTAAATCTCGTTTTAGATAAATGTTTTAAATCTCGTTTTAGATAAATGTTTCAAATTAATTTATCACCGCCTTCAGTGGACCCGGCATCTTTTTTACATTTACTGTGGCAACAAATGGACATTGTTCGTGATAGATATGTACCTCCCCCCCCCCCCCTTCGATAATAAAAATGAAGAAGGAAACTGTAGGTGACATATTTTCACAAATTTCCGAGTAGTTTTTTTGTATGGGTTTAAACTTGGGACACTCGGCAGCCCAAGCTACAAGAAGCATAACCACGACGTTGAGGGAAAAGTAGTAATTAACAGACCATTCACCGGTGGTTTAAAATTTTGATGGCTGTTGATAAAGATTTAGATAACTGTTATTAATACAATCTGCAATATTTTTTTCTTATTCTACAAAAATAAAATGGATAATTATATAATAAAATTTGTATCGTTATTGAGCAAAGCGAGAAAATTAAAATAAAAAAACAAATGCTGAAATTATATAAAGTACTTTTCTTCTCGGCTCCTAGGTTGTATTGGCAAGAACTCTTGGACACTTGCTTAGTATTTGTCGAGCTAGTGTTACAAGCAATTTTTCATTGAAATCGACGTTTTCACATCTGTAGTCCTAGTTATCTCATTTAATTATTTATAAAGTCATCTAAACATCTTTTTTATCAGTGCATATAAAAGCAATTTAATCCATTTTCATAAATCAATGCATAGTTTTGAAAGAAATATATATTTGAATATTTTGAAAGCACTTTTTGGTAAAAAAAAAATAATAATACAACCTATTTTTGTAAATGTTGTATTGGTCCGAAAATACATTTTGTCTACTTGGTTTATTTTTCGATTAATTCTGTTTCTGTTAAATACTTGAAACAAGGGTATAGTCTTTGATTTCAGTCGATTTAATTAGAAATCATAGCTAAAAGTATAAATAGTCATAAAATCCTATTCACTTAGTCAGTTTATGTAATCGTTATTAGACACAGGCTACTTAGGTAATAGAGCATTCCGTTTTAAGAAGATACAATACGAACAAATCTCTAAATATCTTTGTTAAAAATAGATATGACATCAACTTTTCTGCAGTTTCCAACAAATGAGTCACTCGTTCGAAAAACAGTATCTAACATTTATTTAAAACCGAACTTTTCAACTTTATTGGATTCTTCAGATTTCCAAAAATCTATAAATAAGGCCTATTATTTATAGATTTTTGGAAATTTGTATTTTAAAAGAATTAAGTAGATTTTAAATTATGGTATTATGGTAAGTGACTGCTGGTGGTTGATTTTTAACCTTCGTAATACCGCGAGTGTATCTAACGACCCCACTAGTTCTTTTTCAATTGAAACTAATCCCCCAATTTTTGAGTCACTTAATGGCTTTTTCGCAAAACTATCTTGAGTAAGTTTCCATTAAATTTACAGGGACATTGTTTTCCACTGTTCCTTTTTCCGAATAAAAACACGATTGGGGTCCCTCCGGGAACCCCATGGTATTCCCGGAATTATTTAGATTCACCGTGTCTGTTTACTTTGAACAAATATTTTCTAAAAGTACCTACCTAATGTGAATCATACTAACCAGAGGGCGCTTATTGAAACGGAAAAGTGCAACCTGAGAGACAGGCGAAAAAGCAAGAATGGGTTCATATGGACGAAACTGAAATATGTCTCTACATAGGGCTTAGATATATGAAGTCCAAACCTGTGAAGTATAGGATGAATATTTGGGTGATGTGTGACAGTTATACAGCATACCTCCTAGGTGTTTTCCTATTCCAAGTTCTTAAAATTAAAAAAACCTACCTATTTTCTTTATCTCCTCACTCTATGATATCAGATTCTTCGTCGTACGTGCAGCAACCTTCTTCTGAATTCTCTCCCCAACTCCATTCGCCAATCCTCATCCATTTTTTCCTTTAAACGACACATATTCCTTCACTTACTACATAACCGAACTTCCGCATCATTGTAAACAAGATAGTATATATTGATTAACATTATAAACAGTAGTTAAGCCAAGATCTCAATGTAATTTCATTTTGCTTACTGAAAACTTTTAAATGCTTGCCAGATAAAAATCATAATGTATGAACCATGTATTTATTCTTAATGGACATGTGTCCCAGAATAATTTTTTTTTTTTCATTTCATTTCATATTGTAAAAATCTACAAGAGCACAACAAAGGGAGCAATAAACACAGTTGATAAAATGGTCAGTGAATATACTTGCAAGAGACAAACCAGAAGGTTTTGTTCATAAATAGCTGCAGTAAGTGCATTTATTCTAAAGGAAAATATTCACCATGAGTGGAAACGTGGGTACTTACAAATGATATTTGTTTTTGAAGACTGTTAAGTAAAATATTAGTTAAACCAGGAGTAAGGAGAAGATTGAACGACCCATCAATCTTATTTCTAACCACTCATTCTAAAAATAGTCTAGAAATAATGAAGAATGTCTTGGAATTATCGAGGATAAGCATTGTTCTGGCGAGGAGATTGGCTTGGTAGAATCAGAAGACTCAGAACCAGGTCCGACCATATAAAAAGAATGAAATACTAAATTACGTTTTTTAAAATCCTATTCAGGATTAATAATATAAGTAAGAAAAACAATAATTCTATTGTGGTTCTAAAAGGACTAACTACCGCGATGCTATGTGTTTGTTTCAGACCGTGGTATTACGATGGTAACTAATTAATAGAGAATGGATTTTTGTGCAGTAAAAAACCCATAATGTGCAAAATCGTGCAGTAAAAACCTAAAATGTAAATTAACACCCAAATCCTAGAGTACTTAATTTTATTATTGAATTTATAATATAATCCATGGAGATCTCACCTAACTTTGTTTTCAAATTAAACTCGCTAAACGCTTTGTACATTTATGCAAACATACATAAAAACCTAAACTTTTGTTCATAATTGAAGAGCCACGAAAAAAGTAACTGTATTAAAACTGAACAGAAACGTTTAGATGCAACACAGACATCCTTTGATTTTTGCCTTAAAATCGATACTTGACTAGTCGTCTGCAAATTCAGGCTTGCACCAGCCAATACATATAACCCATCCACACGCTTGTGCATGCACTGTTTTGTCAGTTTGGCAGATGTGTAGTAGCACCTTACGGACCGCTAGTAAAGAACCTGTAATAATATTTATGATCGTACTAAATATTAAAAGAATTCTATCGGAACTTGGCTTGGGGTGGACGACCTGACAACTTTCAAGCCATCTTTGTCAAGGAAATTAAGTCCAATGATTGAATTACCACACACGGTGTGGATGTTGTCCACATCTTTGTTCTTGTGTTGATAATGGTCAATTACTTTTGTTGTTCTCTTCGTGTGTGATTGTTTCTCCATTGTTTATCCGTTGCAGTGCTCGATACAACAGACAGTGGCTCCAAATATTAATTTTGGAGTTCAACGAACGTGCATTTTAAACTGATTGTCATAGCAACAAGAAGTCCTCACAGGAGTAAGCTTCGAGAATCACAAAATATTTTACGCTTTATCAAAATTGTATTAACATTTCGCTATTGGCTTTATGTTTCTATTACTTATTTTTTTTAGAAAATTCGTTTTTTAACAAGTTCAAAGGCCATATTAATCAAGTTAATGTATCTTACAGAATAAAATGAGATTCGTCTCCACTTTAGAAAAACAAATATAAAATATAAAAATTTTTTCAAGTTAATTATCGGCGAAAGACAAATGTCAAAAAAAGCAGAAGAAGGAATAAGATGTAACACGTTTGAACTGCTGTAACATACTCCTTTTTTTTTTTCCTACCTCCTAGTTTATTATTTATTAAACGAATACAATTATATATAGTACTTAAGAACTAAGAATGATATATACACCAGATACATTTTATCTTGATTTGCCTTACGGCATTATAAGATGTTACAAACTTGGTCTGCTGATGGCGGTTTTACTAAAGTGGCTTGTCAAGGGCTAACATGGAATGGGGAGGAACCATTCCGGCTGGTGAAACTGCTTTATTGGGTTCGGTACACCTCTTTATATACATTCGATCAGCTGAGTAACAGATACATCGAAGTAACAGCTACCTAAGGCTGTAACTTCTAAATATCAGTATATTCAGTCCAATATAATTACATTTTATTAAAATACACTATTTAATAATTTTTTTTTTGCGAAATACTTGATATTTTAAATAAATAATTATGTGATTTTAGGTAGGCATTTCTTATTTACCGGCATTGTATTCAACAAATTAATGCCACAGTTTATAATTCTAAATTCAAATGCTAATTTATGGAAATTATTTATGATAATATTTTTTGTTATTATATTTATTTATTTTAAGATATTTAAGGGTATTTTTAACCTCTGACGTAATTTTATAATAATTATAATCTTTTAGTGTTGGAAACTTCTATTTTCTTGAATTTTTATCATTTACCAGTATTTACGTTTCATTTCGGCTATCTTCCTTTTTGTTTCTATTTCTTAATCGTATTGAAGGTAAAAGTTGACATAAGTCACGTTTGCCCCTCTAAGACGACCTTTGTCACTTTCTTTGTCCACCAAGCATTTATTGATATTTTAGTAACAAATGTGTGCATCCGTATTTATCAACAGGCAGATTATCTTAAGATACACGTTTGCTAAATTATGGCAAACTAGCGCTTGCACAAGCTTGTGGCTGGATTATTTGGATTAGCTAGTGCAAGTTGGCCTGAATTTGTAGCCAACAAGTCATGTATCGGGTTTTTGAGCACAAATCATATAGTACTAGATCCGGAAAGAAAAAACGGCAGTTATCTCACCCCAATTTTTGATTACTTCAATGAAAACTATGTATAATTACTAGTCAAAACTGATGAGTCTGCCAAGTATAGATTGAGGGAATATAAATGGCAGCTGTTTCAAAATCTTAAAAAACCATTAATTTTTCATTCGGAGCTCTATATTTTAAAAACTACCAACAATACTAGAAAATCTATTTAAAGAAGAGTAAATTTTCTGAAATATCAGCCCTAATAGAGCTGTTTACGTCCAATAGTTCTCGAGGTATAGCTTTTTAAAAAGCATAGTTTCTTAAAAATCTACTGAAAGATTAGTAGTTAATTTATTTTGAGAAGTCTATATCACAGGAACTATGTGACGTACAGATGTCTATTAGCATTCAAATTAAAGCTGGTATAATGGACTATAAAGTAGTTTATGACCTTTACCTTCGTAGGAATAGTAGTTTTCATGATATTTGCTAAAATAAAATGATTTATAGTTGTTCGGACAATAGGTTTGATTTATGAAAATCGTTATTTCAGAAACCATTGGACGTATGGATGTCTGAGAGCACTCAAATTAAAGCTAGTTAAATTTACTATAAAATAGTTTATAACGATTTATCTTTGTAGGAGTAGTAGTTTTAACGATATTTAACTATATAAACTCAAAAATTTTAATTTCTAGTTGTTCGTTTAAAATGTTGTGTCACATATGTGTGTCTTATGTCTGCCAACACTCGAAATAAAGGAAATTTAACTTACTATAAAGTAGTTTATTACACTTATCTTTGTAGGGGTAGTAGTTTTTATGATATTCACATATGAATATAAGTTAAACAAAATGAATATTTGAAGATTATTGATTGACCGTGTGTATAGATGAATGGAATAAGGTCCGGGTGCGGTAAAAAAAAACTCTAATAGTAGATAATTATACTATTTTATTATATACTTCGTCAGGGCTAAAAAAGATAGAAACACTGTAGTTACATAAAGGAAAAAAGAAAAAACATAAGTGTAAAATAACAGGGGTATAGAATGAATAAAATTTTCTTATTATATCTTACTTTTCATTTTATACCCCTGTTATTTTACACTTAAGTTTTTTCTTTTTTTCTTTTTGTAACTATAGTGTTTGTATCTTTTATAGCTCTGACGAAGCCCTGCAATGTGAGGCGAAACGTTGGCTCAATAAAATAGTATAATTATCTATTATTTGAGTTTTTTTTACCGCACCCAGACTATATTCCATTCAAAAATGAATATTTGTCCGAAGCACTATAAATCAATTTATTTTAGCAAATTTCATGCAAACTAGAACTCTTACGAAAATAAACGTAACAAACTACTTTATAGCTCTTTAAACTAGCTTTAATTTGAGTGCTAATAGACATCTGTACGTCAAATGGTTTTTGAGATATAGATTTTCAAAATAAATTCAGGAACTACTGATCTCTCAGTACCTTCCATACAATATTTTTATGAAATGTTGCTTTTAAAAAGGCTATATCTCGAGAACTATTGAACGTAAATAGCTCTATTAGGGCTTATATTTGAGTAAATTTTCTCCACTTTAAATAATGTTCTCTTAGATTTTCTATTGTTGTTTAGGCAGTTGTAAAGATATAGAGCTCCGAATAAAAACAATTATTATTTTTAACGTTTTGAAACAGTCGCTTTTTTTTATTCCCTCTACCTATACTTGGCAGACTCATCAATTTTGACTAGTAATTATACAGAGTTTTCATTAAAGTGATCAAAAATTGGGGTTAAATAACTGCATTTTTTCTCCTTGGGCTCTTGCACTAAAAGATAGCATTATTTAGTACTTCCAACAGATAAATATTAGTATTATTCGTGTTTCAATTAAATAAAGAATTTTTTCCTAACCTTCAGATTTAACAATTAACTCCAGGTTGAGATTGTATATATTTAAATTCTACTATGGGTGTAAATACACTGTTTTAAATCTTGTAAATTAGCTCTAACTGTTTATTTTTGATTTAACATTATACAAATATATATCTTTAAAAAAATTATGTCTGTATAATTAAATTAACAAGTATCTAATAAAAATTGTAGCTTGGAAGTTAAATTTATCCGGTGCTATTTCTATTAATTATAATCACATACTGCCTATTTCCTGGTATTTACGTTTCATTTCATTGCAGTTATCTTAATTTTGTTGCACTTATCTTAATTTTGTTGCACTTATCTTTATTTTGTTCACTTATCTTTATTTTGTTCACTACTCTTTATTTTGTTGCACTTATCTTTATTTTGTTGCACTTATCTTTATTTTGTTCCTTTTTATAATGAAAATGGGGTAAATCGAATATAATTGCTGACGAATATTACATGAACACACAAGTATGTGGATACTGACATTTGTTGCTTTCTTTATTCATCAAGTATTTTGACAAGTGTAGATCCAGCTTTTTACCCATCTTGAGATACAGTAGGCATTGAAGACTACACTACCATAATATTTCCCTTACATAAGAAATACTACTCTTTTTATATATATTTTTTATACATTTGCATAGGAAATATTATTTTACTAAGGTTATATAATAAACCACAATGGTTTCTATTCACCCCTCTATTTTCAATCCGCTGGTGTTCCTCAAGTTAGTATCCTCAGTCCCAACCTCTACACCGTCTATACAGCTGACATCCCAACAACTCCTAACACTATCCTTACCACGTATGCTGATGACACATGTGTGCTCACAGTTAATAATAACCCTTTGATTGCATCCCAAACTCTCCAGTCCCATATCACAACCCTCGAAGAATGGTGTCGAAATTGGAGGATAAAAATAAATCCCAGTAAATCCCATCAAATCACATTTACTCTTCGTCGTAAACCTGCTGACTGCCCTACAGTATACTTTAATAATGTGGCTCTTACCCCTGTAGAACAGATTCGTTATCTTGGACTACATCTTGACAAACGACTAGCCTGGAATCCTTACACAAGACTGAAAAGACAGGAAACTGCACGTAGATTCCAACTATTACAGCACTTACTAGACAAACGGTCTAAACTTCCAACTCATTACAAAAGACTGATCTACATGACAATAATAAGGCCCATCTGGACATACGGAGTTGAGGGGGGCTCCATTAAACCTTCGAATTCCTCTCGTATCCAATCAAAAATCCTTCGTAAAATCCTCAATGCTCCTTATTTTGTTACTAATAAAACCATCCATAAAGACCTAAATGTTCCTTATATAACCGAAACCCGATATCATTCCTTTCATTATAAACTCCCAAATGTAGTTCACACCCCTGTGAAATAAGTCATCGATTTATAATATGATTTTTAGTATAATAAGATTATCTAAACGTAGTAAATACAATTAATTAATAGAATAAATATTAAAGTGTATTACTGGTAAAATAAACTAGTTTCTAACCTTCCTTCCTCTTCCATTCCTGGCAATCCTCCGAAGCGTCTGAAAAGAAGATGGCTTCGTGATATTCCTTATATTGTAAAATGTTTTTAGAGTTCTACTACTGGGTTCTCTACATGCTGTATCATATCATTATGTCATTATGATCAAATTCTATTTGCTGTATCTTTTATACAGTTGTAAATATCAATAAATAAAAAAAAAGTTTATATAATAATAATTTCAATGAGCAGATTATTTAATAACGTTATTGTTGATATCGTTACTATATAAACTTAATTATTCCTTTTTGTTTTTTTGAATAATGGTTTTATAATTTTATAGTTAATGAGGCTACTTCTAATGAGGCCTCATTGGAGTTGAAATTAAATTCCTTTTGTAGTATCCAGTATTGTATTAATATTATAATGGAATGCCTGCTTTATATGAGCTTTGCTTTTATTTAAGCTTAATATTAAAGTATGGAAGACAAGGAGGCCGTACCAGGACAGAGCGGCCAGGACAAAGGCTCCTTGGAACAGTTTTCGCTCATTTTCTTCAAACAATTTCCTGCTGAAAGATAATCCTTGAGCGTGAAAATAGCGTTTACATCAGCTGATCGTGAGTGGAAACAGAAAGTTTATAACCATCGGAGGCGTGATATGCCAGGTGTAGGTAATGCGACCAGCTTGCGACAGGGCGATACGCATTGTCTATTGTCCCAGCTCAAGATTCTAACTTCCATGCAAATCAGTTTAATTCCTCTATGCTAATATCTCTTTGGAAGGGAACAAGTGCGGAGGTTGCGGTTGCTTCATCAGTCTGTTCTGTGTCATACGGTGTTGTCGTTTACAATGCTTCGATAGATAACATTTGATGAGTTAATAGTTGAGCATGGATGTATACAAATGAGAAAATGGTTGGGGATGCGGTCAGTTTAAGAATCTATAGCAACATGCCATAAACGAGGCTTAGATTTTTATGTAATTGCGTGGTTCTTTTTAACCGCTGATTAAAAATCTTTACGAATCGGTGTAACCAGATGCAATAAGCAAAGTTTTATTTTGCATTTTTATGGTAAATAGATGTATATTGATATGTTCCAATTAAACAACAATAAAAAAAAAAGAAGTCGAAATTCGGGATTACAATTGAAAGTTCATATTCATTCAAATTATCAATACGACTATACAAAGGCTACTTTCGGTATTTTTTCTTTTATTTTTTTTTTTACTATTATTCTATTCTATTAGTAGCTATTGTTTTTTTTTTTTTATTACTTAACGATCTTCTCGTAAAAATAGACTCTGACTGTCGTGATAGTGAATGTTTGAGCGTCCTGTTAGCCTGTTAGCAATGATCTAGGGACTGAAGGTTATTGAATATTAAGGAAATCAATGGAGGTGGTTCATGCTCCCAAAAGCTCTTTGTGCTCTTGACAAAAGAAAATGCCCGAAGATTATGGCTTGAAGACTTAGCTAACTGCCGCGATGGCGAAAGCAGCAAGGCCTGGTGCTGGAATATGGTTACAGTTTAAAAAGGATTATGTCATAACCGATGTTCTCTCCCCTTCTAAATAACTTCGCGATCTTTATTGTTGCATACTCAATTATTATAAATTAAAAAAAAGAAAAATCACTTGCTACTCAGTTTTGTTTATGTTACTGTCTTATGTATTATTTATTGCATATTTCTGTAACTGTTACTCTCCTTTCTTTTTAACATTTGCTTTGAGAAAGTCATATCTCCTCGAGGCTGCTAAGAGAATGGGTTTGCCAATAAATGTGACTGAAGCAAAGTAATTACACGACAAGTTAAACTTTACGCGGCAGTAAAACTACTGTTCCGTTAGAGCTCATTTATATAGCGAGACTTTACAACCACTGTAATTGTAAAAACTGTATAATAGCTTCCGTTTTGACATAATTTACAGTCTGGCATGATAGTTGCCAGTTGATGAAGCCATAGTAGTGCCATATTATCGCTTCTACAGCAAGTAATACATTTTAAAAAATATTTAAACTATACTTATTATTAAAATCAATTAAAATGCTACTGCCATGGGCGGGGCTGACTCCGCCCCTTCCCAATATTCGATGAAGGGAGCAGGAGTGTTTTTCAATATTTCATAGCAATTTACTCAAAAATATTCCATAATAAAGTGAAATATATTACAGGTATAGGTGGCAATGAGAGCTCATTAACCGATCATTATGAGATTTAATTAATCTTCCTACAAGTAAATTAATACAAATTTTTTTTTTATATTGTAATATGACATTTGCGTAAGCCAACAATGATAAAATATTTTTCTATAGTGAATACAGATATGACATTCAGAGAGTATTAAAAGTATAAACTCCTATTTATATGTAAAATTCTTCGTAAAAAATCAACTTTCAAAAAAGTTTAAAACTTAAAAAAGAAAAATTATCTTGAATAGTGTAGCTTACTGTTTCCTTTAGTAGATTCCATGGCAAGAAGTATTATTTTCCTTATCAATATGTTAGATTTTATGAGCTTAACTATGAGCATATAACAAAGATTTTACGTTTCACATTCGTTTAAAACTTTTGTCTCTATAATATACATTTATACTAGACGTATGTATTTTATGGGTATATTTTATTTTACATATAAGGTGGAATAATAATAATGGGTCGTCAAAAATTGAGTTTAGCTGATGAAGAACGCATTTTACGAAAAAAAGAACAAATGAAAATGATTATCTACATCAAATCATACAGGCTTAAACCTGAATTACAGTGTCATACCCATCTTTATAATAATATATATATAAATTCAAATGCCGGGATAAAGACTTTCTTTATTTAAGATTTTTTTCCTGCGTAGTCTATTTTGAAAAAAAAAATACAACGAATTGTACAATTAAATAAACAGTTTCTTTCTTTCACCCCTTCTCCTCTATTTTTTTTCTTATTATTCCTTACCCTGGTTATTAGTTATGTTCACTAAATATTATTATTGTCATGTTTGCTATTTACTTCTTTTGTCCAACTATACTTTATTTGTTCTAGTATAATACTTACATGTTTCACTAGTTACATATATTTTCTTTCTCTCATTTTTTTTTCTTTCCATAACTTTAATTTTTAAATTAAAATATTCGTAATGTTTTGTTTCATTGCATTATATAAGTTAAAATTTTCATTTCCTTAATTATGTTATTTTACTTACATATTTAATTACCTATATATACTTTTATTTTCCACTTCTTTCATCACTTTATTTTTATTAATTTTCATTGTGCAAAATTTTTTTTTTTTGGATCCATTTCAACTTATTCGCGTTATTTTCTGACTGCACCTCCAACCATCTTCTCTTCATAATTAGATTATCTAAGGTCAACTATCTTCTCATCATAAATGAACAGTTCTATAATGAGGTGGGTGCGGTCAACTAAAAAACACAATTTAATAAAAAATTATTTATTCCTGCCAACGTTTGGACCTGAGTCTCAGGTTATCAGGGAGTTTGCAGCAGAGATTCTGGCTAAACTCAGTTTAGCTTCAAACATGGACTGTTGTACAGTTTGTAAAATGAGGGTTGGTCCGCTGTTAGGTGGACAGGGCGTATTCTCCTAGTAACTATTAACAATATAAAAATTTTATTATTCTACGATTTTCTTCGAAGCAGTTATGTTTGAGAACATTTACAATTTTTGTTATGAAGATGTGTAACTTTTATTAAATAAAAAAAAATGATTTATTTAGAAGAGCCAATTTGAGAAGTCCGGTGAGAATGAACCATATCCAGGTGTAAGAGAATGAGCTTAAAATTAATAATAATAATGATTCCAATTATGCTACTCCAAACCCAATTCTACTGTCAATTTTAACGCAATCCTCCCATCTACGTTTCGGTCAATCCCTCGGAAGTTTACTCGTCCGTGCAGTGTTTATTAACATTTTAAGATAACAAGGTTAAAAAAAAGAGGAGTCCAGAATATCGATTTGGAGCTCCTCTGCATTTAACATATAACATGGAATGTAAATTAGGCTTCTTACAATCACATACTTAAAACATTTAGCAAGCTAAAATAGTACAAGAGCCCAAGAGGAGAAAAAAGGCAGCTAGCTCACCCCAATTTTTGATTACTTTAATGAAAACTATGTATAATTAATAGTCAACATTGATGAGTCTGCCAAGTATGGGTAGGGGGAATAAAAAATGGCGGCCTAGAAAACCTAAGAGAACGTCATTTAAAGTAGAGTAAATTTGCTAAATATGAGAGTTATTTACGTGAAATAGTTCTCGAGATATAGCTTTTTAAAAAGCAACATTTCATAAAAATGTTGTATGGGACGTTCTAAAAGATCAGTAGTTAGTGAATTTATTTGGAAAAAATTATATCTCAAAAACCATTTGACGTACAGATGTCTATTAGCACTCAAATTAAAGCTAGTTTAATGAGCTATAAAGTAGTTTGTTACGTTTATTTTCGTAGGAGTCGTAGTTTTATGAAATTTTCTAAAATAAATTGATTTATAGTGCTTCGGACAAATATTCATTTGCCTAACTTATATTCATATGCTAATATCATAAAAACTACTATCCCTACGAAGATAAGTGTAATAAACTACTTTATAATAAGTTAAATTTCCTTTATTTTAAGTGTTGGCAGACATATGTGTGTCTTGTGGGTCTAGATATATATTTTTCCAAAAATCCAACATTTTAAACGAACAACTAGAAATTAAAATTTTGTGAGTTTATTTAGTTAAATATCATTAAACTACTACTCCTACAAAGATAAATCGTTATAACATATTTTATAGTAAATTTAAGTAGCTTTGATTTGAGTGCTCCCAGACATCCATACGTCCAATGGTTTCTGAAATAAAGATTTTTATAAATCAAACCTACTGTCCGAACAACTATAAATCAATTTATTTTAGCAAATATCATGAAAACTACTATTCCTACGAAGGTAAACGTAACAAACTACTTTATAGCTCATTAAACTAGCTTTAATTTGAGTGCTAATAGACATTTGTACATCGAATGGTTATTGAGGTATAGATTTCTCAAAATAGATTCCCAAATTACTGATATTTCAGTAGATTTTTAAGAAATTTTTCTTTTTAAAAATCTATATCTCGAGAACTATTGGACGTAAATTTACTCTTCTTTAAATAATGTTCTCTTAGATTTTCTATTGTTATTGGTAATTTTTGAGATATAGAGCTCCGAATGAAAAATCAATGTTTTTTTAAGGTTTTGAAACAGCCCCCATTTTTAATCCCCTATACTTGGCAGACTCATCAATTTATACTAGTAATTATAGTTTTTATTGAAGTAATCAAAAATTGGGGTGAGATAACTGCCTTTTTTTTCTTCCCGACTCTTGTACTAAAACTTTTAACATTTAACACATCATGATTCCCCTATTACAAAAAGACAGATTATTAGTTATAATTTAGAAGAAGAAATATTAACCCATTGGAATTACACTCGATTTGTTTTTGTTGAAAGAGAATAAATGTATGGTATTATTTGCATTTCTTTATCATATGGCCTAGATATTTACTGTGGATTAGATCGAACATTATTTCATTCCAATCGGGGAGTTGGTCTTTGACCTGGGTGTGTGCGACCATGACTCTAGAAACTACATTTCCTTCTTGTTCTTGTTAATGTCCTTGGAGCATTTATATTTAACAATAACATTTAAGGGACAGGCCTGGGTGTGCAGAGATATCCAAGGAAAGCTCTGAAAAAATACTCTTAATCTGAGAGTGATTTAGAGGTCGGTAACCTTTCGAGAGCAGAGGGTGGAGTCATAGCATTAAGATATTTCCGGCTGTCCGCATATTTACCTGTGTAATAAAAAAAAACAATTAAGAAGCCTGTTGCTTGATTCACTCCTTCGCTATTTTTAATATTTCCTTCCTTATATAATAATATAACAATTAGATTTTGTTCGATAATGTTGGAGTATAGTTTTGTTCTAGACACCCCTAATAATTTTGTTATTCTACATTACTTTCTAGGACTTTATGTGTTACCTATTATTGTTTGTAAAATATCTGGCTTTGCAACGGAATGGATAACATCTATATTACTTCTTATTTCCTGAAATGTATTTCCAACTTCCCAAAAAATATATTTTTTCTCTTTTCTTCTTAAGATTATTATTATTATTTTTAAATTCCTCATTTAACATTGTCAGATTATTTAAACGAAGGTAAAAACTTGCTGATATTAAAGACCGCTTAAGTATACTTTGATGTACCAAATCTTAATTTATGCCTGCCCCAAATGGAGCTTTACTAGTTCAACCAATATAAAAAAATACAAATATTTCAAAACAAATGTCTTAGAATCGTTAATAACTAACCATATCACACTAGAATATCTAAAATTCATTCCGAATAGATCTAGACCCCGTACAGAATTATATATAAAATCTAACACATAATTTCTTCCAGTTTTGCGCCAGCTCGTTAACCCCCTGTAATCATAGGTATAAACACCAAAGAACTAAACATATATTACGAAAATATAAATCAATGATATGTATTTTTTCTTTTCATTTTATGTTAATTCAATAATGTTTTGGGTTTTTTACCCTTTCGGTTTGTTTTACAAATATGTAAAATAGTGTCCTTATATGAAATGCAATTAATATCTTTTAGTATATGGTAAATATTTTACATTGTATATATATGAAATAAAAAATATTTATATATATATGTCTGTATGTATAAAATTGATTTACCGAGTTTAATAGAAATCGAATAAGAATTTTTTTGCTGACAATACTTTTCCTTACTTTACGTTTCGTATATAGGTAAGTGGAAGTAAAAAATGGTTGATGCTAGCTCGTTGACTGTTTTCAGGTATTAGCCGCTCGTTAACCAACACTAACATTTGTTATTGCCAGTAACCTCGGCGCAACCATTGAACCATTGTATTAATATAAAAATGACTGAATTTGAAGGAATCGAATATAGGCCACTCGCCTCTGCTGCAGTTGTGCTCTAGTCTGAGTCATTATTTATAAAAGTCGATCTCAAGTTGCACTCGACCTGCAATATTGTGAAAACGGACTGCCTCTTCAATTCAAGTAGCCATAGTGAACAAATCATTATTCAAACAGATCAGGAAAATTTTAAATAAAATATTTAATTAAACGCATTTTATGAATATAAAATTTACAATTTTTGGTCGTTTAATGTTTTTATGAGATTTTTTTTCGTGAAATCAGATTGGCTTGTTACCATCAGATTGACTAATCTATTTACCTTAACCACAGTAATCATTAGTTAGTTATAAAAAAAACTTAAGGGGCCGCTTTGCGTGTTTGGATTGCACCTATGTCTGCATTCTGTAATCACAGCCGTACTGATTCGAATCTGGTCACTGAAGTGTAATTTTTTTTAAAGTCGTTTATATATTTCTGATAGTTCTAATATAATAGTTATGATAAATATAATTGATTCTCACTAAAAGTACGAATAGCCATAAAGTTGTTTTTAATAATTGAGTATTATTATTACTTTTTTAACAATGAGTAATTTTTTATTCAAATGAATAAGTAATTTTCGATTAAGATTTGAACGTATTCATTGCCCATTGCTAATATTTAATTTCATACTTAGCCATTATCAACATGGCTCCTTTTTTCTGGCTGTGCATTTAATTACTCATACGGATTAATTTCAATTACTCATACTAATAGCTATGATA
>NW_027113206.1:0-17835 GCF_000696795.3 Halyomorpha halys | reverse complement strand
ATTTGGGAATAAATTATTAATTCATTAATGAAAAGAAAAAAAATAAGGATAAAAAGAAAAGGACTTATATTTAATTTGGAATGTATCAATTAAGAAATTAAGATGACATACTACTACTAGTGTGGCTCTACAATCCGGTGTCCTTGCAGCCGCCATCCAATTCCGAAGCCCCAGCATATTTGTTGCATCAGGAGCAACACCATCAGTCCATCGCAGCTTTGGTCTTCCTCCTCTCCTGGTACCATGGAGTGGCTCCATCAGTAATTATCTTGGTGGATTCTCACTGTCCATCCTAACGACGTGTCTGAGTCTTGCAATTTTCATCACTCGAACTATATCGGGCTCCTTAAACATAGTGTACAGCTCCTGGTTTTTCCTCCTTTACCACTATCCTCTGATGAGAACACCACCATATAAACGTCTGAGGATACTTCTGAGAGGAACTCCTTGTTCCTTGCAAGACTGGGCGCACTATCGTCTTATAAAGACAAAGCATTGATTATCTGGAAAGAGCTCTGCTCCGGAATTGGTCTAGCCAGAGGAAAACAGGACCGATTTGCTGCTATGTTCCTACGCCGAATCTCTTATTCAGGTTCGTTTTCTTGAGTTACCAGTGAGCCAAGATATACAAAAACATTTGTCTTCTCAAATTGGTATTCCCCGAAGGTCACCTCCTCTAGGCCTAGGACCTCTCCCGTAACCATATATTAATTAAGATAGCATAGGTCCTCAAATAAATAGTAAGGTAAGGAAAAAATAAGAACAATAACTAGCAGCTTTGGTTTAGTCTCAAAACATTTTAAATTTGTTGTTGTTGTTGATTGTTGCTTAAAGGCGTAAAACCCTCTGGTCATCAACGCCTATGGAATGATAAAAGTAAAAAAAAAAAAATAAAATAAAATAAATAAATAAATAAAAAATAGAAAAATTTAAAAAAAAATAGAAAAATAATTTTAAAAAAAAATTAAATAAAAAACATAAAAATCGAAGAGGAGTTATAATTTATAAAGAAGGCGATGTGCTTTTAAAAATTCAAATACTCGTGTAATTTTAGCTTCCTCATCTGCGAGAGTTTCGGATAAATTTGGGGTCAGTCCTATCCTGTTAATTGTTGGCAAATAGTGAGTACACTCTTCGAAAATATGTCTAATCATAAGAATGGACTGACAATATTTGCACGTTGGAGGTGGCAGTTTTCTGATCAGGTGGGAGTGCGTGAGGAGAGTATTTTAAATTTGTAAATGGTTATAAATTAGTGAAGTGGATGTGCATATAGTTAAATATTAAATTTTTTGCATGAAAATTTGTTGATTCTAACTGTAGGTTAATTGTATTTATTTTTATTTTGGAGCTTGATTATGAGCAGAAGAGAGTATAAATTCCTGAAGAGAAAAATAATAAAGTTTTAACGAAGAAAAACAAACTTTGGAACTTGAGTTGTAGAATTGCTGAACTGATTATTTATGTTTAAATTATTGATTTACAAATTGTTT
This sequence comes from Halyomorpha halys, assembly GCF_000696795.3. Classification (NCBI taxonomy): domain Eukaryota; kingdom Metazoa; phylum Arthropoda; class Insecta; order Hemiptera; family Pentatomidae; genus Halyomorpha; species Halyomorpha halys. The sequence continues at coordinate 16,342 of NW_027113206.1, read as the reverse complement.
GAATTTTTTTTTTTGTGAATAAATCGCTAATTCTAATAAACTTCATTTTTAAAAGTGGATGTTTTATTCACCGTTGTTTATTCATTCATTGAAATGAGTGACGATACAGATTTAACCTATCAGAAGAGGGAAAGGCTAAAAGTGGCAGATCCTCAGGAAATCACAAACATTCATTTATTTATTTCTATTTCGAAGGAACATTTTGCAGTAATAAATGTGGATGAATATAACTTTCATTTTTCCGTTCTTGATTTAAATTTTTTTTTTTTACGTTTTCACTAATGAAGGCAGTGAAATTTATGTAAGAGTTTCTGAAAAAATATATATCCTCATAATTCAAAATTTGTACTTACATTTTACATTTAAGACTTCAAGGAACGAAGTTGGTTATGTGCCAGTAATCCAATTCGTGTCCGGGCTTAATCGTTCGAATCGTTAAAAAAAAACTCCAAATAAATTGAAAAAATTAAAAATTTCTTTAAAAAATTGTGTTGAAGGGTTTAAGTTGATAAATAGCGGTCTTTCCTATGACAAAGTTTGTTGGCATACTTTACAAGAAGACCCTTTAGCTTTTTGTATTTTTCAAAGATATAAACACATTCAGTGCAATCAGTAATATTTTTTTCTTATTCTTCAAAAATAAATAAAATAATTGGTATATGATAACCATGAAAAATATCGGCAGAAAACCATTATTATTATTAATTCGGCTCCACAATTCGATGTCGAGTCCTGGCCTATTGCATCAGCATCCACCAATCATTACTATCTTGCGCGGATATAGGAAGGGAAAGGACAATTTCGCGTATAAATAGGTACTTTACCGTAGTTGAAAAGATTGCTGTTCACATACATTCGAATCATTCCCTTTTATCGATACTGATAAGTATCGATTACTCTTTTCTGGTGTCGTTTTCTTTATTTTTAGCATCCAAGGTTACTTATAAGGAAAACTCTAAAACAATTAAATAGCGGTTTATTTTCAGCTAAAATCATAAATTAATTTTTCATGAATGCATTCTTTGTTTAAAAGAAAGGAAATGAAGAAATACACTTATACTTTTACATTTATTTGAATGTTCGTATTTACATTTTGATTATATAAGATTCAATTCTATAATATTATATAACATTTAATTTGTTTTTAACAAAACTTACGCAAATCTAATATAATATGTGATCAACCTTCTGATTATTTTCTCACAGTTATTTTTATATTAATTGAAATTTCCTGGACATAAAATTCAAGTAAATGTAAAAGAAGGAAATAGAACTTGATAATAACTTGTGAGAGAACTATCCATTGGTAGCACCTCATTTATTATTAAAATTTTGAAGGTCCCATGGCCATCTTCTTTTCGGACGCCTCCTAGCATCAATAAAATATTGAAGTCTCTTGGTATGATTTGATTTCCGACATATTAGGAGCATTTTTCGAAGAATTATAGGTTGTAAGGATTAGTTTAACGAGATTTTTGTTGTAAATCGCTAACTTGGAATTTTTGTCGAGTATGTTTTGTAGTTATCGGATTCTACAAGCAGTTTCAATATTGTATTTGTTTCCAAGTAAGTAGCTTATAATGATGGTGTAATTGATTATGGACCTATTGGGGAGGGATAAGTGGGATATTGTTAAGGGAGCCTGTGGGGCAGGAAGTCACAGGGTTAGGACGAAGATTATAGGAGGAATTTGTTCTGATCGTCCGATTTGATAGCAGTGATATGTGACTGTTCAACACGGTAATTTTCAGAATTCAGTAGTTAAGTCATTGGTCACAGATAATACGCAATTTTCATTAACGCAAGTGGTGAAAAGTACTAGGCTTTAATATCAGGTATATAAAATTTTAAGAGGATGGGACCAAGGATTCTACCGTGAGGGACACCAGTGGACTGAGAAATGAGGGATAGATTCTGATTTACTGACTGACTTACCTTCTGTCGGTGAGGTAGGAACGGATTAAAAGAAAATATTTAAGGGAGATAAATTTAGTAAGTTTATAAAGCAGTCCTGGACGCCAGACTTGGTCAAAAGCCTTAGCCAATAAGTGACTCTTGTTGAGTCCTTTGTGTAACCCAAGGAAATAAAATTTATTCAGTAAAAGAAAGTTAAACAATTTTTTTTTTTCAATTTCCCAAAAGTTGGGTCTAATGGATAACTATCAGATTTCATTCAACGATTCAAATTGAAATAATTTTATTTTTAATAATGACAGATCTTTAATCGCAATAAATATCATTCAAGAATATCTCATTGTGACGATAAATTATCCGTAATTGTAAAATAATTCAGTCAAAGGAGGAAAAGGAGAAAATTTTAATATCAATAAAAGGTTATCAAAGATGTCGAACTAGGAGGTACTAGTTTTTTTATCGTACGGCGCCTTCGTCTTCTATGCAAATCCCTTCTTACAATATGTGTGAATTTGCAAATACTTTGTTCGAAAATAGCGTATATTTATTTATATCAGTGTTAGTAATCGAGGCTACTGTTTGAATAGTAATTCTCTTATTAACTTTTCGTTTGTCTTATTATTATTTCAAGTGACAGTGCATTTTTGTTTAGAGGAATCAAACTAATTGGGTAAAAGTGGCTTTTCGTTTACAGAGGATGGAACAACCATCGAGTTCTGTTAAGTTATTCTTCTTTTTATGGTTGATATTAGGGTAGTAAATTCGATGCATTGGTGATTTGAGTATATAATTTACAGCTTCGATTGATCGAATCGATATCAACTCGATGTGTTATAGAAACGATTATGCAACATTTCTATTATCTCTACCCTGGTTTATGTACTTATCGTACAAACGATGATAATAATATGTTAGTAAATTTTATTTAATTGCAGGATTCGAAGCTATCCCGTCAGTGGTTTGTAATAAATGAGGTAGTTTTATAATACTGTTTTATTACAGAAGTATTACGTGATGTATTTGAATAACACATTTCCTGTTAGAAGTTGAATTTTCAAATAAGCTTTCTTTGCATATTTAGAGTACATTTAATTTAGTTTATTTGGAATAATTATTTTTGGGGCCCGGAGATGATATAATTTTAAGGTCTTAGGTAAATTTATTTCTTAGGTCCGTAGTGGATTGGTGTTTGGGACCCTAGACGGATTTCATTTTATTTTATTTATGGAAGGTCCATTCTGATGTCATTACTGGTCCAATTGCAAAAATATTGAAATTTTTAAATTGTTAAATTTATTGATAATGTTTATAATTAAGCACTCACTCCGGCAACGATTTATATTTTATACGTTCCGCATTTCTTCGATTTACCGTCCAACACCATAACTGTTGATAAGGTAAATAAAAACTTTGAGTAGAATTAATTTCAAGATCAGAAATAATCAAAACAAAAACAAAACGTAAAAATGTTGTTTTCCCGCCTATTGTCATCACATTTGGTAAAGTTCATATGTTGTAACAGTTGATTATCAAGTGGTATACATATGACAGTTAACGCGACTGTAAGTCAACTGACATTAATTGTACTATCAACTAGGCCCAGTTCGTCAATACTACCGCGACAGTAAAACATCATGTCATGACTGTAATTATCAAACAGGTACACCATGATAGCAACTGCGACTTTTTTCGCAATAGCTGAAACTGTACTATTGTTCACTTCATTCCATCACTTATATTATCAACTATCACACCAGAGCTAGTACAACAGAACATTCATAACTGAAACAACCATACAACTACAGTTATAACAATTCTCCAAGAGAGGGTGAAGTAGCGGATATTTATTGGGTAAAACGGGAATTTTCAAGGCGCTGAGGGGGTATTTATTGGTCGGGTGAATTGGCAGCTCTGGTTTATGTATATGTGCTTGTGTGAGTTAACAGCCAAGGTCAAAACTGAATAACTATTCTATTTCAATTTTAGTACAAGAGCCCAAGAGGAGAAAAAATGCAGCTATCTCACCCCAATTTTTGATTACTTTAATGAAAACTATAATTAATAGTCAAAATTGATGTAGGTAGGGGGAATAAAAAATGGCGGCTCTTTCAAAGCGATAAAGAAAACCTAAGAGAAGAGAAAATTTACTAAAATATGAGTCCTAATAGAGTTATTTACGTTATATAGTTTTCGAGATATAGGTTTTTAAAAAGCAACATTTCATAAAAATGTTGTATGGGACGTACTGAAAGATCAGTAGTTAGTGAATTTATTTTGAAAAATGTATATCTTAATAACCAATTGACGTACAGATGTCTATTAGCACTCAAATTAAAGCTAGTTTAATGAACTATAATGTAGTTTATGATGTTTATTTATATTTTGAGTGTTGGCAGATATATGTGCGTCTTATGGATCTAGAGATATATTTTTTAAAAAATCAACCATTTTATAAGAACAACTAGAAATTAACATTTTGTGAGTTTATTTTGTCAAATATCATAAAAAATACTACTTATGCAAAGATAAATATAATTAACTATTTTGTAGTAAATTTAACTAGCTTTAATTTGAGTGCTGGCAGACATCTGTACGTCTAATAGTTTCTGAAATGAAGTCAATTCGATTGATCAATTGATTTTATAAACTTACAGTCCGAACAACTATAAATCAATTTATTTTAGTAAATATCAGAAAACTACTATTCCTACGAAGGTAAAGTTCATTAACTTCTTTATAGTCCATTAAACTAGCTTTAATTTGTGTGCTAATAGACGTAATCTGTACGTCACATAGTTCCTGAGATATAGATTTCTCAAAATAAATTAACTAACTACTAATCTTTCAGTAGATTTTTAAGACATTTTGCTTTTTAAAAAGCTATATCTCGAGAACTATTGGACGTAAATAGGTGTTTTAGGGCTAATATTTCAGGAAATTCACTCTTCTTTAAATAATGTTCTCTTAGATTTTCTAGTGTTGTGGGTAGTTTTTAAGATATAGAGCTTCGGATGAAAAATTAATGTCTTTTTATGGTTTTGAAACAGCCGCCATTTTGTATTCCCCTTACCTATAGTTGGCAGACTCAACAATTTTGACTAGTAATTATACATATTTTTCATTAAAGTAATCAAACATTGGGGTGAGATAACTCCCTTTTTTTCTTCCCGGCTCTTGTACTATTTCATTATGAAGGTTATTTGGAAAAATGATCCTTCTATGGTCGCCAATTTTGAATTTGTTTATTACTTTCACTTACCTATACAGGGAAGGACGTGACGGGCCGTGCGGGTTGGGGCGTATGTCGCAGAGCATCCGGTTCGGAGCGTTGTGGGTTCGATTCCCACCTGGATCAGTTAATATTTATTCCTCGGCGGTCGTATGAAATGAACCTTGACACTTCCACCCTGGTCAGTACGCGGCGGCAATTCTGGTAGCCGCCAGGGTTTGACAAAAAGAACCAATTGGCCTATTTGCCGAACAGTTACTATCAATACCAATGCCTATATATATGAATTGTATGAGAAGAGTAAATATTGCGATCCAAATAACAAAGTTTCGTAAATTGATCAGTGTGTGTGTTAACAGCCAGCTACAAATTAGCAGTATGAAACTGAAATTGCTAATTTAAGGCGTGACAGTGACAGCACCTTTTTCGTTAAAATCGACCGATCGGAAGTGACACTTTATATAATTGATTTTTTATTTTATCAAAAACGGCTCTAACGATTTTGATTCGCATATCAAAGTAAAATTAGGTATCTTTTAATATCAGATAGGTTTTATCTTAATTGAAGTAGTTTAACAGAGCTTAAATGCCGAATTTTCAAAAAAATGTTTCTCTAAAAAACCGTTTATTTGAAAGAATTACCAATTTTCATTGTTAGCAATAATGCATGTGTAACGCCAACTTCAGAAACGAGGAATCATAAAAAAGTGAAATTAAATAAATATCTGGAATACTACATAAACGTCTTAGATAAAATAAACTCACCGGAATTGCTAGAAGTGTCAGTTTATGAAATTGATTTTAAATATCTTTTCAATTTTCATTAAATACTATTGTGGTATTTAGAATCAACTAGATTTTATCCTCTTTGAAATTGAACGAAAATGGTTTAATTTCAAAAATACTCCTTCAAGTACCATTAATTTTTATGTTTTGGAATAATCAGCCTAATAAACAATAAATAATCTCTTATTGTTATTTGTGAAAAAAAATTATTGAATGTTATTTATGAAAGAATTTGATAATTTTAGGAGAAAACGATTCTCACCCGATCGGCTCAGAGTCTTGGAACAGACTGGTTAACTTATTTAATTTGAATTAATATTAAATTTATTGCTAAATTTTAGGTGATCAAATTCGTTTCTTTTACAGATTAATAAATCGTACGATGATAATACAGGAAAACGTAGATTCGGCTATATTTCTGTGAAAGTTGAGGAAAACATTTACGGACTGGGATATTGCAACACGGCCGCCATAAACTAGCGAATGGTATGTGGTCCTTGTGTCATCTCATATCTAACAATGAGGTGGGGTGGTTCAAACTGAACAACTTGCCGTCTTCTCCATATCCTGGCAACAGTTAACATTTTTTGATTTGTTTTTACAAGAGACGTGAAATATCACAATATGTATATAATTTTGTATACAATTAGAATGTAATCTATAATTATACATATTCAACGTAAATGTAGTATTATATAAAATATTTATTTCATATATTCATAAATATATGATTTTGCTACCACTACATTTGGGCACATACAGCGGTCCCTGTGGATGGAACGTACTTAAATTCCAAATGGAGGATTTTTGTTTGTAGACAATGGCAATAAACATTTTATCAATTACCGATGATTTTCTTATATTCTCCACTACATTTTTTTGTTCTCCTCAAGTCAAGTTGAAGAATGTTGCGTAGCTCACAGTTGACTGTTGTCAGTTTTAACAACTTCTTAAAGAAAGTTTCTTTTGAGAGCAAGTTTTTTGACAATTACTAATCTTTGTGCTCGGAAAAAGAATAGACTATGAAGGATGTAGTAAGAGTGGCACATTAGGTTCTGTATTGAAAAGGAGGTGGTCTCGAGGCAGGGTGGGTCAATATTAGCAATTTAGATTATGTTCACTGTTCACTGTTATAGCCAATGTGCAAAGTCATTCTACTCTCTGCAGGGCTTTCGTCATTCTGGGCAACCCACATCTTCACGTGCTGCCATTGGTGTAACATTCTCTATTCAAAAATTCTTGTGATGCGTATTGCATGAGATTATTAGGTAATTTTCAATATTTTTAGTGATGCCCTCTGATCAGTGGCTTATGTATTGAATAATAACTCTATTGACAGTTTTAGAAAATAATCTAGTGCGAGTATCACGTTTCAAAACCGAGATTTCTTTATTATTGAGAATATGTATATTTCTCCATTTTATATATTTACCATAAAGGTAGGTGAACGTAATTGTTGACTATTGTCGTTCCAACCAAGGCAACTCAAAAACGTTTTTCTCTTTTATATAAGATAATGGACCGCTAAATTTCAAATGTGAAGAAGATGGTCAAAGTTGCGGTGAAAATGAACAAAAATAGTTTTCAACTATTAATTATCCGACGTTTCGCCCCACTTTGTAGGGCTTCATTAGGGCTAAAAAGATAAAAAAATAACTAAGAACATTTTGTACATGTAAAAAATAACTGAAAATAAATGATATACAAATAAAAGGAAGAAATAAATAAAATAATATGAATTAATGAATGAATACTAATTATATATTTTATTTCCTCCATTCTTTTATTTGTATATAATTTATTTTCACATCGTATTAACCCTAACTTTTTGTTTCTTATCATCTTACTATTTCAAGATGTTTTTAGTTGTTTTTGTATCTTTTTACCATTGATGTAGGCCTACAAAGTGGTGCGAAACGTGGGATAGTAAATTTTTTTTTTGTGTTTTTTTAAATATTTATTTATTGCTATTTACAACTGTACATTATAATACATTTAGTAAATCTGATCTAAGTTAAATTGGAGTGTTATAGGCGTGTAGAGAAACTACCCATTGGTAGCACTCTAATGTCATTAGCTGGTCTCGTGGCCATCTTCTTTTCAGGCGCCTCGGAGGATTGTCAGGAATGGAAGAGTATGCAAGGTTAGAAACTAGGGGGTTTAAGTGGTTAGGGAGTTTATAATGGAAGGAGTGATATCTGGTTCGGGCTAGATGGGTTACATAGGGAATATTAAGGTATTTATGTATGATTTTATTTGTGACAAAGTAAGGAGCATTAAGGATTTTACGAAGGATTTTGGATTAGTTACGAGAGGAATTCGAAGGTTTCGTGGAGCCCCAAAGCTCAACTCCGTGTGTCCAGATGGGCCTTATTATTGTCACGTGGATTATGGTCTTTTGTAATGTGTTGGAAGTTTAGATCGTTTGTCTAGTAAGTGCTGTATTAGTCGAAATCGACGTGCAGTTTCCTGTCTTTTCAGTCTTGTGTGAGGATTCCAGGTTAATCGTTTGTCCAAATGTAGTGCAAGGTAGCGGATTTGTACGACAGGGGTAAGAGTAACATCATTAAATGAAACTGTAGGGCAGTCAGTAGGTTTACGACGAAGGGTAAAGGTGATTTGATGGGATTTGTTGGAATTTATCTTAATCCTCCAATTACGACACCATTCTTCGAGGGCTGTGATATGGGATTGGAGATTTTGAGATACAATTAATGGGATATTATTAACAACGAGTACACATGATTTTTGTATTAAAAAAAATATGTTAAATTAACACACTGGCATTCATTATGAAGTTTATTTTATTATTTTTATTACCATTTAATTTTATTTTGATCTACTACAATAAATTCAAACAAAATCGTATAGGTAAATTAAAAATCAAAATACGTTAAAAACTCTTTATTGATACTTAAATAAACAAATATATTTCAAAAGTTATAAAAAATAATCCCAGGCTGAAAAATCAAACATATTCTCATGATAGATATATTATTAATGTATTTAAAATAATAAAAATTGTTAGTTAAAACATTGGTTAAGCCATTTTTATAACAAACCAGAGAGGAAACTTGACGTTGAATTGCCAGCTTCATGAGGAGCTTTAATATTTCTAATAAAAGTGTTTATTATGGATCATACCGTTGACTATTTTTATTGAATCCCATACTTTTCCATTAACATTAGAATTAATAACAATACAATTGTTCAACTCTGAGTTTGAAACCTTCGAATTTTTTATTTCGGAACCAACAACTTTACTCTGCCTGGAAACCACGGAATTCTGAACTATGACGTTAACAGCTTCACTGTCATCGCTTACGACACTGTTTGATAACTTGGAATTAAAGACTGTGCAGTCGTATAACTTGGTATTAACCACTCTTGAACCCTCACAGAGGGAGTCTTCGACCACAGCGTTAGAGACGGTACACGTCTTGGCCTTCAGTTTCCGCGCGACAGAGTTACTTACATGGGTTCTAAAAAGGTCGGACTGGCCGATGATAGATGAGCAAGAAGTAGAGTCCTCAGTAAATTTGGAATGGGATACTTTGGAGTGCCCGACTTTGGAATTAGTGATGCTCGAATGTTGAACAGTGCTGTTGTAGCCTGGATCGCTGCTGATACAGTGATGGTAGGCGTCGAAATCGGCATTCTCGATATGAGAATCGAAAACCCTGTTGAAGTAGTAGCGGTCGATGTGGTTAAACACGATAGTAGTAGATGTCTCGTCCAGATCACAGTCCGAGTATGTAGCATTTAGATTGGAGTTTATGATGGTAGAGTTTCTAATGTATGAGTAGGCTATAGTGGATCCCTTACCTACACTGGCCTTTATCCCAGCTCTGTCCACGTTACATTTGGTCAGTTCGGAGTTGGCGATGATGCTCTTGCGGTAGTTGGTGTCGTGCAGAGGTGAGTTGGTGACTACTGAGTCGTCAGTGGTTGCCGCTAGCTCCAGCAGGAAGCTGAACAGTAAGAAGTAGAACCAAGATGCGAACATGTTCAGATGAGGTTGGCTTTTCCACTGTGGCTGCTCAGCTGTCCTTGTGCTATTTATATATCATAGATTAATAGTGACGACACTTGAAAAACCCATAATCTTTAGCTCAGAAGTATTTTAACAACAGCTCAAATCTTAGACACGCTTCGGACACGGTTATTAAGATAAAACCTTGTTAGAAATAATTAAATTTCCTCTGACAACATACTAAGAAATCTTTCCTTCCTAGAATTTATTGTCTTTCTCGGGTTGTCGCCAGTATTCAGTAATTTAGACAAGCCGAACAAGTAGTCTTGAGAGTTATTTATTTTATTATGAATTTACGTATTTGATTCTAATCAAGTTATCCTAGATTAGAAGAAATTAGGTAAATATTAAGTAGTGGCATGATTTACCAGCCGTGGTGGGAATTAATGTGAAGGTAAATTTGTTAAAATTTAATGGCAAAATTATTTCACCAATTTTAATTAATAAATATAATGCTAAATCGGCTAATAAGCCATCCTCAGGTAAAAAAAATCATTTGCACAGCAAGCTATTTCCTGTTGAACATTTTGTTAATCAATTAAGATTAGTGAAATAATTTTGCCTTTAATTTTTTATCCGTTAATGATATTTTAATTCAAATTTTTAATGTAATTATTGTTTTTTAAAGTCACATGTTGTAATTTTTGTTAAGATTATTTGTATTTGGCTGTTGAGATATGTTATGTGTTGAGTGTAGTAGGTTAATTGTAGGAACTGAAGATAGAAGAAGAGACTTTAGTCGGGGAACTTGTAATACTAGATTAATTAAATGGAAATTTTGGTCAAATCTTATCGTACTAACATTTAGTGTGGTATAACAATTTTACTTTACAAAGTAAAGGTGCTGTCCCCCTACCTCTCGCTAAGTACTTCATGGGTGTACTTCAATATTAGCGTTTGTTAAGGGAACTGTTTATAAAATTTTTTTTTGGTGTATGTTAGGAAGGGATAATTTATTATTTGTGGAATGAATAAATCATTTCTTAGAAGGTAATTTTAATACGTAGAACGAACTCTTTTGGTAGAACCGTGTAACTACAGAACAATGTAACTGATAAATAGGAATTTAGAGAAAAAATATATTTACTGTACTAAAATTACAATAATAAAAATAATTATTGTAGGAAGATGCCCTGGGTGGTAGTCATGATGGTATGAAAATAGTAGAAAAATATTTGTCAGTAACCAATTCTACTATTATTGTTCTGTTTTTGCTGTTCTCTGTTCCTTCTGTTTATCCCCATCCTAAAGTACTCTGCGCTCTCTGTTGTTTCTGTACCGTCTGCATGTGGTCTCATCCTGATGCTACCTTCTGCTCTCTGTTACTTCTTTACCCTCTCCTGCGGTACCCCGTGCTGTGTAGTATTCCCTATTCCTGTACTGTAACGCCTGGTCACTATTTCTTCTTACCCTCTTCTTACGGTACAACCTCCTCTAATTTTATTCTGTACTCTCTTCCTGCTGTACATGCTCCTCTCTGCTCTTTCTTTACCCTCTTCCTGCTGTACCTCCTGCTCCCTGTTCCATTTGTACCATCTCCTTGAGAAATTACTTCCCGTGCGATTGTGATCCTATGAGTCACCGCTGTCTGTTAATATTACTTTAATCTCATTTAACGAGTGATTTCCTGTGATTGATAATATTACTAATGTTATTACTGTGTAATTTTACTCCAATTTTCATCTCTTTGTTTTGATAGTTATTATGTCTATCAACTATAGATCACAAAAAAATTTCTATATCAGGTTTTGAGCCGTTAGAAATAAACCACTGTCAAGGTTTAATTTGGAAATAGTAGTTTGGCTTCTGCTCTGTTTAGGTAATATCTAACATAATAGTTATGATATTATATTTTTATAGTGCTTGTTAACGCCATATTATATAATTAACTTGTAAATAATATTTAGTGAATCTTAGTGTTTAATTTAACAACGTTTATTTTTATTTATATAATTTAATTAGATTTAGTTATTTGAAAAGAAAAAATGTAATCATATTTGTGTGTTATAATGAGTAATAGAGACAGTTGCTAGGGGCTGATAATTGTTGCTAAGGCGTCACGTAGCAACGGACCGACCATCTTAGTTTTTTTATGGCAGTTCTGGCCAATTAGTGGTTATGGTAACGTCTAAGCAGCCCTGTCTGCCCTTATAATTTAATAGTTTGGACATTTTTAGTGAGTTAACCGCCATCACAGTTCCATACCAGACTTTTTCTGTGTTTCGACTTTAATAATAATTAGTGGCTATAAACGTGGTTACACACCACAAGCGCAGACAGGGCTTTTGGGTTCATTTTGTTGGCTCGCCTAATACATTAATACGACTTATGGATGTTTGGACTATAGATAAGCCACTACACCAACTTTGGACCATTACAGCGGTTTATTTGGCTTCAAGAGCTGCGACCTAAACATCTCGGCAGCACTCTTCCTTCGACCTATCGGAGTGGAGCAGCTTGCGTCGACTAGTATTTGTTTTATATATATTTATTTGTAAATTAGTTTATTTTATTTTCGTTTTAATAATTTATCGAACTATTTTATTTTTATCTGAAAAGCCTTTTTTATTTTTACTTGTATTCATTGTTAGTTATCTTTTGTTTATTTTAGTTTTAGTTTTCAAATGTTTAAATTGAACCAAATAAATGTTTAATTCGAACCAGTTTGTTGTTTGTTCATTTTAAAGCCTTCCAACAAAAAGAAAGTCGATTTGAGGTGGCTTTAACAGTGCTTTTGACTCGATGTTTAATGAGTACATTTTAGACAATTAAATTTAAATAAGAAGTTAGTTACGCACTATGTCAACAGAAGATTCGGAATAGTTATCACATCATGCTTATTAAGTACAGTGATAAGTAATTCAATAACTGGTTCAAAGTATCTGCTAAAGAATTGTGGAAACATCACTTACTTTATGGTACCTGCAGTACTTAGTACTTAGTTATCGTAGATGTCCTGTTTCCAAAGAGCTCGGATAATTATATAGTTTGAGAGTAAGAGTTTAATTATTGCTTTTTTTTTTGGAAAGAAAAAGTTTACACTTACTGCAGATCTATTATTGAGAGACATTTCACACCAGAGAGTGGAAGCATTTGTGGAATAGTTCGCGGTCAACCTAATTATACCGGAGGCCTATTCATAAAGTACAGGGAAAGATCATACATCCTAAAATAATTTAAGAAAATATTTTCTATCACACTTATCACGGAAACAAATTTCTGACTGTTTGAAACTCTTGCAGATTAGCTGTCCAATCTAATAAGACAACGAATTAGGTCTTATTTTTGATTTTGGCCTCAAGAATCACTATTAAAAATGAATTTAACATACAAATATAGGTATATACAAAAAGTTTTCTATCAAAAGTTAATATATCCACTTCTGGAAAGTAAAGATTTTTTTTTGACAAAATTTTATGCTACAAAAATATACTTTGTCAAATGGGTGTTACATAAGAACATTATATATAAAGTATTAATTATCTACTTGAGATGTTCCCATAATAATATTCTAAAAAAAGAAATATTTAATTTTGATAGAAAACTCCTATTATACTTATCAAAATTAACCTGAACAGAACCGTAATATGTTGTTTCTTTACATAGCTTCCAGGTCTCTCAAGTTCTTTCCTTAATTTTTTCATGTGAGGCGAGTCTTGATAAAGTTGACAAATGAAAATTGAACTTAGAAGAAATAAGTATTCTATCAAGAAAACTAATTTTTTTAAAAACAATTTTTGTAGATTTTAAATGTAGTACTTTATCAATTGTGATAAAAGATATTCATATTGTCACTACATGTTTTCGAAACTTCAAGGTTTCGACCATTCCGATATATCACAGCTTCAATAAAGTTATTAATAGGTTGCAGACTATTTTGCCTTCGTTAAAAATATGCCGTAGACAGTGTAACCTATCCTTAAACACCTTTTCACTTATTATAATCTTATTGAATTTTCACCACATATTACATTTTTGGTGTTATATCAGTGATGGAAAGATTATACTAATAAACAAAGTACGGGATTAGATCGATATTTTGAAATGCAGGTTGGAGGAGGGACGCTGAGTACTATTTACTTGGAATAGAAAGGAAGCTAGGAAATACTAGCTTAAGTTGCTGCAGCGTACACAGATTTTTTTTTTCGGTACCGCCGAATCGAACCCACAACGTTTCGTTAGACCCACTTCAACTTAGCGTAGTACTGGGTTATGTGCATATTAATGGTGATCCCGAAAACAAATCGTACTGAGCTTAGTTGCGAGTTTATCCCAGAGTCCACCGTATTTCAGGCCACCATTGTCATAGTGGGGGAAATAAAAGAGAAGGAACTAAGAGTTAACGGGTTTTGAGTGATGATTGGGGGTGCTTTCAGTGAAGAACACATATAACTGATGTAATTGTGCCAACGTATCGGCAGAAGAGTTCAAGCCTTCTTCAGGGCTAAGAACAAAAACAAGATAACAACCATAATGAATAAAAGGATATACAGTATTTCAAGAAAATAAAGGGTGTATGAGATAAGTAACATTAAACTTAGGTAAAATAAAATAATAAATAATAAAATACATATTAAAGTATCTCTCTACTAAGTAAATATGTATCACTTCTTTTCTATCCACTTCATTGTAATCAGTTTAAAACTAACGCTAATGTAACAGCCGTAATATTTTACACAATGTTTAGTATTTCCGCAGATTGTTTGATATCTGCCACAACAGAGTCTATATTGGTGCGGCATCGTTATCCGCTATTGACTTCCGACCGTCCAGCAGAGTGCACTAGAGCATATTTCACTCAGGTGATCGGAAAGGAATCCAATGAACAGAACAATACTTAAGACCCCAGCTGTTTGGTTAATACAATTATAAATATGGTAAGAGATAAACGTTTTATGGTGTCTGTATAGTTATGTCATATTAATCTAAAACGAGCTCACGTTACTGTAGGTTGATTTTAGTTATTTTTTACAAGTATATCCGCCTATAATTTTGAGATCACCCGGATTGAAAAACGGGATTATCTCATTTATTGTTTCGTTATTATCTTTTTTCCAGAAGCCTAGCACTAATAGAAAAAATCGAAATATCATAATCCAATGATCCAATGGTAAAGAACCATTTTCTTTGTCACCTCCATTTTTGATAATTCGTTAGTGCAAAATTTTACAGTATTAAATCTAAAAGTATATGTATTGTTTATATGTTTACTCACCTGATTATATCATGCAAAAGGTATTTTCTCCTTAACATCTATCCCGTATCAATTATAACATTATGAGTATCTGTTTGTAGTACTAAATAAACTCTACTATAAAAAATACGTTAAATTAACTTTTATAACACATTGGCATTCATTCTGAAGTTTATTTTATTATTTTTTGTGGGTATTTAATTTAATTTTGAGCTCTTACAATAAATTAATATAAATTTGTAAAGGTAAATTGAAAAATCGAAAAACCTTCTAAACCTTTTTATTGATACTTATATTAACAAATATATTTCAAAACTTATAAAAAATAATACCAGGCTGAAAAATCAAACATATTCTTAAGATAGATGTAATGTATTTAAAATTAAAAAAATTTCTAGTCAATACATTAGTTATGCTACTTCTATAATGACCCAGAGAGGAAACTTGAAGTTGGAATGCCAGCCTGATCAGGAGGTTTAATATTACCAATATTTGCGTTTTTTATTTTTAGTAATAATACCATTTACTATTATTATTGAATCCCATACTTTCCCATTAACTTTGGAATTAATAACCGTACAATTGATCAGTTTGGAGTTTGAAACTATTGAATTTATTATTACGGAATCACGAACTTTACTGCCATCGCTTACGACACTATTTGATAACGTAGAATACAAAACTGTGCAATCGTATAACTTGGTATTAGTTCCTGTTGAACCCTCACAGAGGGAGTCTTTGACCACAGCGTTGGAGAGAGTGCAAGTCTTGGCCTTCAGATTCTGTGTGACTGAGTTGCGTACATCGGTCCTAAAGAGGTCGGACAGGCCGATGACTGATAGACAAGAAGTAGAGTCGTCGGTAAAGTTGGAATGGGATACTTTGGAGTGGCCGACTTTGGAATTGGCGATGCTCGACAGTTGAACAGTGCTGTTGTAGCCTGGTTCGCTGGCTTTGCAGTCATTGAAGGAGTCGAAATCGGCATTCTCGATATGAGAATCGAAAACCCTGTTGAAGTAGTAGCGGTCGATGTGGTTAAGCACAATAATAGTGGATATCTTATTCATGTAATAGTAGGGGTATGTCGCGTCTAGATTGGAGTTTATGATGGTAGAGTTTCTAATGTATGAGTAGGCTATAGTGGATCCCTTACCTACACTGGCCTTTATCCCAGCTCTGTCCACGT
>NW_027113205.1:4081-4634 GCF_000696795.3 Halyomorpha halys | reverse complement strand
GATTCTTATTTATTTTCTTATTATTGTTTTATAATTTTATTTTATTCATTATGTGCACATATAACTGTCTAATGCCTCCTATATAAGTTTTAAAATTAACTAAGTTTTTTTTTGTTTTACAGATAAATTCTAAATATTTTCTATTCCATACATCGTATGTTTTCTTTAAAATTAAATTCATGGTTAAATCCTTTGCTATGTTTCTCTAATGCCATGGAATTACATTTTTCCCAATCAAGTTTATTATTTAAAATTTAAAAAATTAAAGGTGCTATAAAAGAAGCTATTGTGAGTAGACCCTAGCTGATATTTAAGACAAAGGCATTTTGGGAAATTTGTAAAAAAGTGTGAAATCTATGGTATAAAATGGCGTTTTCAGTAAGTTTATTTTAGTGAACATCCAAGCCATAATAATTATAATAATCAAAAAACGTTACGAAACCTTCCACTCCCGCCCTCCTGAATTTTCAAATAGGTTGGTCGATGTACGACATGTCACAATCACACAAGAGGAGATCATAACACACAAAAAGGCAATATATATATATATATA
>NW_027113205.1:0-1921 GCF_000696795.3 Halyomorpha halys | reverse complement strand
TATCATGTCACTATGTCACCTACAGCAAATTTACTTGTTGTATATATGTGTATACAGTTGTAAATAACAATAAATAAATTATTAAAAAAAATATATATTTGTTAGCAAAGGTTATTTGTGCATATCGAGTAAAATATGGGTTTATTGTTTGTTATTTTTTTTTTTCAAAAAATATAGAATTTATAATTTGATATCATTATATAACCAAAAGATTCAAATTTTAACGTTTGAAATATAAAGCCTGTAAGAAGTGCACCTTTCTTAAAGCCGGGCACTGCTATACTTTAGAATTTGCAGGTTAGGTTATTATGAGTAGACTGTATGAAAGAAATTTAATTGAAAAAAAATTGACTTAAAGTGAAAGAAAAGAATTTATTGAATAATTTACAGGGTCGTAGAGAGTGGAGGAGAGAAAACATTTCTAGAATCTATTGTACAATTTACATGTTTATAAGAGGGTGACCAAGGTAAAACAGGGGTAGATTAGGTTAATTTTATAATTTTGAATTAGAATCATTAAATATAGGAAATATTGATAACTTGATGTGTATGAAGATTATTTTTCAGTTGAGTAAGAAGGAACATTTAGAGTGAACTCACTCAGGTGGACGGTAAGGCTTAATGTTCTCCTCTCACCTATTCTACCGTCCCTAGCCAGGGAACCATATTCCGTTCATATCTTTAGTTTTTTGAAGCAGAAAAAGTTTAAATAATAACTCAGTTATTTATACTTAACGTTTAAATATCTAAATACCGTAAGTCCCAAAGCCATCGTAGTTTTAAACTTAAACAAAAAATGAATCAAATCATAACAATTTCACTTTTATTTTCTTGCACGTTTTATTTTAATTATTAACCTACTGGCTGGGTATTACAATATGCTTGGTTAAAAATGAAATGTGCCACTCCCACTCTTAGAGAAAACTTTCTTTTTATTTTTACAGGCAGGGTGAAATTAGATTTCGAAACTTGTACGCCTAAAAGGAGAGTTATTATAGTTTCGTTTTGTTTTTTTAAGTAAAAAATTTAAAACATAAATTGTTTGTTTATTTGCCGTTTCTCACTCACCTAAGACACTCAAAATTTGATAACAACTTTTTAATTTGAACCACCACAACTCTGAAGTATTTGGGGTTCAGTACTTTGTAAGGAAGTAATGTTTTTGAAACAACGGTCATACAAGGAGGTGATTTTTTCAAGATCGCGCTCATCTATCAGATTTTTCCCCAAGTATGGGCAACCAGTGTACAGAGGCTGGGTGGACCCCAGGAAGGCTCCCGAACCCACTGGGTTACTCACAACTACAGTAACTTAACAGTAGTTATCTGCTACAGCCGGATTCGAACCCGCGTCCTTGGAATTTGTTTCATAGTGCCTTACTCACTGGGATATATATTTTTATTCTCAATTCTACGTACTTCAGTGTTTAATAATTAGTTATAGAAATCTTATTTTTTTTTTTATGTATTTGTAGTGAAACAATAAAATTTCGAAACGTAGCCAATATAGCTGTTTATTATTTAATGAACCGCAAGATCCTAATACATATATACAAAAAAACTTGTGTCTTGTATGATTTGTAAAGTTATCTAATTTGCATTTTTTCCACGATTAAAACTTAGAATCTACAAAATTATTATACTTCCAACCTTAAGGGTGCGAAACGTCACAGTGGTGCAGAAGTGTGGAAATTACTGAATATGAAAATATTGCACATATGCTTTCATTATTTTTTGTTTCCTTAATATTCGTAGAATAAAGGGCAATTACTAACTTTTCATATTTCCCCAGGGATGTTTTCTAAAAAAAAAACATTTCAAATAGCAATATTCAGCGATTAAAAAAAAAAAAAAAAAAAAAACAGTATTTAAATGTAATTTGTTTTGGTCCTAGTATGAGAGGAATAAATGTGTTTCTTTTT
>NW_027113204.1:184365-206738 GCF_000696795.3 Halyomorpha halys | reverse complement strand
TATTTTATTTTAGTTCCTCCATCCGAAGGAACTGGAGGGAGGGAGTTAGCTGTATATATGACCTATAAACAATAATATAAACTTTGTATTAGTAGAATTAAGAGTCTTTAAGTTCTTTAACTTTAAGTCAACAACCTGTGTCTATATATACCAGAGAAATATGATAATAAAGTTAGTTGTTCAGTAGCCGTGTCAGCTGACAGTCCATAACTTATATATATATATACATATATATACAGTTATACATACATGCAGCCGCATTTGATTCCATCCTTCGATATTAATCAGTGAAACATGAAAATATTTTAAATATTTACCACAAGCCTAAATCATACGACTTGTCATCCGTTAGTCATCACATAATCAGTCCTTAACGGTTGAATATACTCGTTCGATCCACGTGTCCGGTTTGCATGACTGCTGTGGTTGACCTTAGTAATTTCATTCAAAGGTCAAAGTTTACAGTCATCATTTCTTTGACAGGTATTTCATGATGGTATTGTCAATTGTGGGAATAGCTCATGACACGTTTTCAATTCTTCATCCCCCTCTACCATTCTTCCCAAATATTCATTTGTACTAACATTTTGCCTGTTTTAATTAAATTTCTTGAAGATTACTAATATATCTTTATACAAAATTATATGACTATGGCGATAATCTAATACTCAAAGAGATGTTAGCCAATGGAAAATTAACAAACACAATATTAAGAGTAAATTCTCTTTTTTAAATGCTTTCTTATTCTGTCTAACCAAGGAGGGGCTGCACACTTGGGATCACATATTTAAATGAAAATGTTTGATTCCAAAAGGCCAAAACATATTAGAGACGTGTCCTAGAGTTCTTCCCTATGCACCTGGAGAGCTTTGGGGGGGGGGATATGTTTTATATAACTTCTTTACAATTTTCGCCTTTGCTCTGTATGTATTTAATGGTTATTAAATATTTATGACTTTGTTATGTAATTTATCCATGACGTTTGCAATACTATAATAGGGATGTGAGAGGTAGGTAGGAATGTCAAGCTCCATATCTACAAGTCTGTGTACTTGCCGATAAAGTTTCTGCGAAGAACGGTGAGAAAGACGAGGAGATATCGTGTCCGAAATGAGAGAATACTCCAGGAACTGAGGATTGCCTCAGTGCAGGAGGTTCTGCCGACACGGAAGTTGAAATGGTTCGGCCACGTCATTAAAATGGAGGAACATAGGGACCCCCTAAAGACGATGGAGTACATATCAGATGACAGAAGGCCTCATGGACGACCAAGTATGTCCTACCTGGAGTATGTGGACAGACTTTGCAGAGTAAGAAGAAGGGATCTTCGTCAGGCCAAGAACCTAGCTGCTAATAGAGAGTGTTGGAGCCTGTAGCTGAAAGCTGGCTCATTAAGCACTATGGGGAGAAGCAAAAGAAGAAGACTTTGTTTTTTCTTGACAAACAAGATAAAAGGATTGCCGACCGTATCAAATGAGCTTCAATATATACGAGAACACAGAAAAACAAAGACACTCGTAGTATGCTAGAGAAATATTTTATAATGCAAAAAAGATCTTTTACGGGTCCAAAGGCCCATTGGCAAGGACCTTAGGACACGTATCTAATATTTTCTGGCCTTTTGTCTTCAAACTTTTTCATTGTAATCGGCCTTATAAGTTGTCCGTCCTCTTTTAAGTTGTTAAACCTCAGGACTAACCAAAACAAAATAACAACCATGATAGTATAAAAATACTAAATGTTTGTAACATTTACAAAATGTTTAAACTCAAATTTATCCATTTTCGATGATTAGAGCATCTACTAGAGAAAAGTAGGTTGTTCTTTGTCATTTGTTTTCTTCATTAGCCGGTAACTGTTACTATCTATTATCTTCGCTATGCCTGGAATATTTAACTGAATGTGTGACGTCACTATTAAAAAGATAAAATGACAAACATTCAAAATTATAAATAATCTTGTAGCTTAACTCCTCAATGATGATTTAAGCACAATTCTTTCAGAAATTTTTGGATACACAACTTTAGACTCCGCATTCGACTTTTATATTTATGTTATCTTATTTATATATTCGAGTTTATGATATATAAGCCCCATCTTAAAATACTTCAACTCTCTTGCTCTTTCTTTTATACATTCCCATAACATTAATCTTTTTTTTTTTTGTCCCTTTTCTTATTCATATACCTTGTTTTTTCCAACAAAAAAAAACAGATATTATAAGAATTAATTGATGAAGAGCTATTGCTGATAAAATAAGAGATGCGGACTGTATGATTAAGGGAACAAGAAAAATTAAGCATTATAAATACTAATTAATTCTCTAATTCTTGGTAATATAGTAAAAAATCTTGGTAATTAGTAAATGTTAAAATTCGTGCTATACCTAACAGGTTGCAATCTATGATAGTAGTGGTTAAAAATTTGGTGACTATGTGAAATATATGTGAATAAAGATTACTATTTTAATTTAGAAGATGAGCTGGTTGGTAGAACGGATATATGTGATGATTCAAGTTCTCTGTGATGTGATTTCTGTTGGAAACGTTGTCTGGGTCATTCCTTGTACTTCATTCTCTTCTTACACCCTCGCCCGGTTTTACATCAATCAACACAAACAAAATTGTATACTTCTGAGCTCAGGTCTGTTTCTGTCCTTTACTTTCTCAACTTCGTTCAGTTAGCTTGCTTCTGGTCAGCAAGATTGCCCACAGGTGGCGGCAACTTATTGCTCTTGATACGATCATTACTTCATAATAATGTTGAATTGAGTTTCTATCCTAAATATTACGTTTAGCATTGCGTGGAACACACATAAACTCTAGTTATATGGTAGATGTTCTGTAAAAAAAAAACAAATCTAATAATGTTCTACATATTCTTTGCTTTACGAGGTCTGGAAAATTCTTTTTGGATGAAATACCTACAGTATTTCTGAGAACCAGAAACATTCCTGATTGTTTTTCTCATATTTAAACAAATTATGCTATTCAAGTGAAAATAACTTACTTCGAAAATACCAAATTTTGTGGATATTGTTCCTCAGATATTCGCTACAATCTTGTTAGTACTTAAATATGAACTAGCAATTTTAAAACGAATTTATGTACATCATGCCCCCCTTCAATGATCAATTTGGGTGGAAACCTTTTAGTGAATTAACCTTAAAAAGCTTTAGCTCACATTGTGCAGCATTAATCCCCTTTATAGCTTAATTATAGTTGTTTCCTCAGTTATTATGAGGTAATAAAGGGCGTACATAGGCAACTTAAATTTTGAGTAGGGATGAAAAGGATAATCAAATGTCCTCTGTAGTGTTGCCCCTTTGGGTAGGTATGAAATTTTAATAATAGCTTTTGCCCTGGGGTCCTATATTTTTATACTCGGTTATACACAAGCTTTTGGTTAGTGTTCCGGAGGCTGGTCATCATATTCTTCGTCGATAGCGTAAACCTCCCAAGTGATAAGTATTTTCACTAAACAAAACATAAATATAACCAAAACTGATTTCAAAACAATAATATTAGGTTTCAAACTTTCAAAAGTTTTCTCTTAGGTAAGGTTTTTCCAATGGTTCAGATCGAAAATACACACTTATCCCTACCCATCTTAATGAGATGAAATTCAACCATAGACCAATTATTATCTTTTAGAAACGTCCTAGAAACGTGCTGCAAACATAATATCCACACCCTCTACCTGTTCAAGGATTACCAAAGTGTCTATGATAGTATAAAAAGAATGTGGTGTACCAGGATCGCTTTGAAATGAGAATACCACAGAAGTTAACACATCTGATAATGGCTAAAAAGAAAAAAAGTGTAATAAGACTGGTACCATTAACACCCACAAAGGGATAACAAATTATGATTTCCTTGCTTTTATTTTGAAAATGCAGCAAGATCACGACTACAGGTAAGGGAAATAATATTCAAAAGTTCTTTTGTTCTAGCCTTGCCGGTTGATATGGACGTTATTGGAATGCGTCTTCTGATATAAAAAAATGCCCTAGATAGCAGCGAAAGAATGCGTTTGGGGATCGATTCATGAGCATACGCTTCACATAAGCCAGCCATCTTATCTTGCTTCCTTGCAATTGAGACCAAATGTTTGAAGCTTACTTTCTGAGGCCTTAGATATAACCCATATCTTAATCTATAGGTGACTACTGGTCTTATGACTTCCTCATACACTATGGTAATTATCCTGTCAGATACAGCTCTATAATTCTATATTTTAAGATTTCCTTCTATCTATTTTTAACAGAAAACAAACTGCTAATTAATATAGTTCTGAAACCTTTATCTCGACCTATGGACTTCATCAATTTTGGACAGCAAAATATTTCAGATGTATGGAATCCTACCAATTAAACTTTACTACATGCAAACCTCGTGCCCTCCGTAATATTGAAAATTACACCAAAAGCTTTTTCATACCAATTCATTTATCCGATCCCCATGTTTCCCACCCTTATATTTAATCTCATCAGTGAGGTAGGAAACAAATATGGACATAGGTTATATATTTATTTAATTCCTGTTGACAATGCAGAATCAACAGCCGCTTAATCAACAAATGATGAAGAACCATAAAGTGGTGTCACTTTATGGTTCTCTATCAATACGGGCAAGGAGCTCTCACTCCCTTTGTGGAGTAACAACGTAAATCATAAAAATCAACTTGATTGACATAATTTTTAGATTGACTTGTTTAGAAGAGAAGAAACTTGTAATTTACGTGTTAAACTCAAAGTATGACACTGTAAGGTGATACCCGTGCACATCTTTTTCCAATTTCTTTTTGTTTTTTTAAAATGTTAGTAGCTCTGTTGTTCATCAACGCCCATGTTTCGCGCTTTATAATTCTATTTCATTTATATTTATAATTCTATTTCACTTTTTTTTCTCTTTAAATAATTTCGAAAAAAAAATTAAATAATTACTTCTTTTGGTATTTTTTATTACGTATAACAGATTTTCTGGTTTAAGTCTTATTCAAAAGGCCATTCCTTTTTAAGAAAACTAAGACCATTTCCAAGTTCTTCTGGTCGTCATTCAGAGCATCCGATACATTTGGTCCTACTCCCAATCTACTCACGTTCGCAGAATAAAAATGACATTTCTCAAATATGTGACTGATCGTAAGTACACTGTTGCAGTATTGACATTTTGGCGGTGGCTGCTTACTGATCAGATATGTATGAGTTAAATTTGTATGGCTTATTCTCAATCTGGCAATAGCTACCTCCTCCCTGCGATTGGAACGGTTTGATCTGTCTGATAGGTCCATGGTTTAATGGTTTTTTTAATAGTTTTTAATTTGCTCGGCGGGCTTTCATCCCACATGGCTTGCCAACTAGATGATATTTCATTTTTTATCGGAAGACTTATTTCTTGGGGTGTCAGAATGGCCGCGCCCTGTCCTGGAAGAGCAAGTACTTGTTTAGCTGCAATGTCCGCCAGTTCAATTCCGTAAATGTCCGGCACCCATATAAAGAAAACAGTTTTTCCCAAGTTTTCGAGCATGTTGGTATAATTGTGTATTTTTATGATTGCCGGGTGTTTCGGGTAAATGATCTTCATGGCTTTTCGTGAACATAAAGAGTCGGTAATGATAACTATGTTAGTATTCGTTACTGTCATGGAGAGGTGGAGTGCTGAGGCTATTGCATGTAATTCAGCTGTATATACACCGCATAATTTATGCAGTTTTATTTCAAGGGTTGCGTTATTTGTGGTGAAAGAGGATGGTGTAGATTCGTCAGATTTTGATCCATCAGTATACATAAAAAAAGGATCAGGAATATTTCGGCAAAGACGTAAGAACCTAGTTCTATATTCAGTAGGTGACGTACTACCTTTGGGAAGTCGGGATAATTGGAGCATTGTAATTGGTAACCTGTGTATCCATGGAGGATTGATGGCTTCCGGGATGTACAGAGGTATTTCTTTAAAGAACTCAATAGCAGTATGTATTCTTTCTGCCAACGGGAGTGTTGAAATTTTTTTGTTTCTAAAAAAATTTCAATATTTAGGTTTAAAGAAGTATTTATGCGTAGGGTAATCGTTTTGAGGGTATAATTTTGAAATATAGTTTATCGCCAGTTTTTTCCTTCTGAATAAAAGAGGAGGTAGTCCAGCTTCAGAACACAGACTAAGAATGGGGCTAGTTCGATACGATATACGGCGATACGTATCCCAGCATGATGAACCATCTTGTCTGGCAGAGCCGTAAATGAAACATCCATAGTCCATCTTCGAGCATATCAGAGTCTGGTATAGTTTGATAAGTGTGTGTCTGTCAGCGCTCAAAGAGATGCCGCTAAGAAAGCGTAATATATTTAATTTTTTTATTGCATTGGATTTTAATGTTGAGATGTGCGTTTCCCAATTTAGTTATCGATCAAATATCATCCCCAGGAACCTGTGGTTATTTGTGTAGGGTATCGAAGAACCGCCTAAATATAGTTCAGGAGATGGTAGGATTATTCTTTTTCGAGTGAAATGGAGGCATTTAGTTTTCTCAGGTGAGAATTCGAGACCGATTGAGAGTGACCAGTTATTAATTCTATTGATTGCTTCCTGTAATTTATGTTTTATGGTAATTGTATTCGCCGATCGACAAATAATGGCTAGATCGTCCGCGAATAGTAGCGGTTTAACCCCCCTTGGCAAGTTGAGTCCCAAATTCTTAATTGCTAGGCACAATAGTGTTGGACTGAGAACACAACCCTGTGGGACTCCGCTACTCTGTTCGTGGTCAACGGAAAATTCGCATCCTATTTGCTCTCTGAATTGGTGATGTGAAAGAAATTGTTTTAAGTATTGGTACATTTGCCCTTTGATTCCGACAGCTGATAATTTTCTAAGGATTATATCATGTTTTATATTATCAAATGCTTTTTTAAGATCAAAAAATATCGCAATTGAGTGTTGAGAATTAATAAATGAATATTGGGTTTTAGCCTCCAATGTAACCAGATGGTCCAGTGTGGATCGA
The DNA here is from genome assembly GCF_000696795.3 of Halyomorpha halys. Lineage (NCBI taxonomy): Eukaryota > Metazoa > Arthropoda > Insecta > Hemiptera > Pentatomidae > Halyomorpha > Halyomorpha halys. The sequence goes on along the minus strand of NW_027113204.1, from coordinate 199,736 downwards.
CCTTTACGGAAACCGGATTGGAAAGATTGTAAAAGATTATTGCTCTCTATTATCCACTTTAATCTTTTATTGACCATACCTTCCATTATTTTACTGAGGACTATTGGTTGGTAGCTGGTTGCCATCCGCTTGTCCTTTCCATTTTTTAAAATTGGGATTATAATTGATTCCCACCAGGTACTTGGGAATTTCCCAGTGAACGAGATATGATTGTAGTAGTCAAGCAGCCATTTTAACATGTTATTTGGGAGTTTTTTTTTATCATGTAATAGTGGATTTGATCAGGTCCGGGTGTAGTGCCTTTGACAGTATTTAAGATATATTTTAATTCCCACAGGGAAAAAGGGAGGTTGTAATGTACGGCCGCTTCATTATCTGTCCGATCGGAACCTATTGCTTCGTTAGCGATGTTATTTTTAGTGGAATTAAAAATTTCGGAGAAATAGTTGGCAAATGTATTTGATATAATGGATGGGTTATCTGTCAACTTTCCGTTAATAGATATAGTGTAACAGGGAAGGGAGGGATTTCTTGTAAATTTGCGGATTTTATTCCACACATCAGCTGACGATGTAGAGGAGTTTATGGAGCTAATATATTTTTTCCATAATTCCTCCTTACTTTTTTTAAATATATTTCTACATGTAGCCCGGTGCTTTTTATATTCAATAAAATTTTCTGAAATCATACATTTGGTGAATTTTTTATATGACTTACGACGTTCTTCAATAGCCTTCTTACACCTAACGTTAAACCAAGGGACAAGCGGTCTTCTTGGGGATCCCGAAGTCATCGGTATTGATGCCTTTACAGCCTTTATAATGTTGTTAGTAAGGGCTTTACAACCTCTATCAGTGTCCATATCAGATGGATCAATTTCTGGTGGGGAGGCAAGGGAGGTACAAAGAGTCCAATCTGCTCTCCTTATTAGCCCCCATTTCGGCTTGGTATGTATATTATTCATTTCTTTAAATTTTATAAAACTGGGAAATGGTCACTGCCGTGTAAATCAGTAAGAACTGTCCAATCTATAGAATTATACAACGTTGGACTACCGAGTGTAAGAACAATTGCAGAATAAGTCCCATAGCTGGAGCTAAGGAAAGAGATTGGGTTGATGGAGTACTGGAAACGGAGGGGGAGGGTAGAGAGGGAATCATGGTAGGAGGAGAGGGTTAAGAGGAAATGATGGAAGAAGGAGAGGGTAAAGAGAAAATTATAGGAGAATGAGATGGTAAAGGGGAAATGATGGAAGAAAGAGAGGGTAGAGAGGAAATGATGGAAGGAGGAGAGGGTAAAGAGGAAATGATAGGGGGAGGAGAAGGTAGCGAGGAAATGATGGGAGAAGGAGAGGAGGATAAAGTGGGGGGAGGTTGGGTAATGGTGGGGTGTTCGTATAGAGTTGATTTATTAGTGGTCTCTGACGACTTCTTATTAATAAAATCACTTCTGTCTTGTTCTTCTGTTTGTACGCTAATACTTATAGTTTTTTTATTTTTAACAATATTAGAAAAGGTTTATTGTGTGGGTAATGGATGTATTAACTCATATTTTTTCTTTGCTGCTATATAGGTTATTTTTTGGTCTCCTGTATAGTTTTAATTTCTTTTTCGTTAGTAAAAGTTGGGCACATTTTTAAAAAAGACTCGTGCTCACCGGCACAGTTTACACATTTTAAAGGTTTTTCGCACTGTATTCCACACCTAATCGGGTTTCTAATATATTGTTTTACAGTAATATTGTGGAATCCTATTTTAATTTCTCGCGGAATAGTGGGGTTATTAAACGTTATAAAGTAATTATTACTATAATGTTTTTCGTTATTTTTAAAGTATGTTAATCTTTTAATCTCTTCTCCATTTTGTGCTTTTAATTCTTCTTTTATTTCCTCTAACGTACAACAATTTAAATCGGGACACCATATGACACCTTGACTCTGGTTCAATTTACCATGTGGCTCTACTTTAATCGGAACTTTATTTAACAAGGTTTCTCATCTTAGTTGTTTTTCCGATTGTATACCTGTAAATACTTCTACTAGCAGGGTTCCATTTTTTAGCAAATTTGATCTCCCCGATCAAATTATTTATCCTTTTATAGATAAAAAACGGCGAAATGTTTTTGAAATCCAAAGAATTTTCTTCTTCATCGTCTGTTTTTATTATGAGAAATCTTATACATTTTTCTTTTATGTCGTTTGTTTTAGTATTACTTGTTTTAAATTTGTTTTTTTTTTTCGTTTTAAGGGGGGAGATTCAGACATACCGTCTGATTTTATGTTTAAAAATTAAGATTAGAAAAAGATATCTAATTGAAAAACAATCTGAATGAAGAGATATAGTAAATAAAATATATATACTTGGTAAGGAAAAGAAAGAACATAAATAAATTAAACTTTTAATTATCTCTTGTAGACTTGTAGAGAAGCACTCAAAGTATAAACACTGACTGCACAATAGGTGTATTGTTTCTTATCAAAGGGAGACCGCGATCGTCACTAAGAGAGAACTCATGTACTTATAGTAATTAGGCACTCGGAGGGTTGTACTTTAATCCACTGTTTACTCCTTTTATATAAGGGCATGTAAAGATTTATGATAAATTTGTTTAGTTATCATTTACTTTCAGGTGTAAAAAAAACTTTGTTTTCATAATTAGTTTCGTAAAGTTAAATACGTTTTTTTTCTAACATATTTGTAACGAATTAAATTTTAAAAAATAAATTAATATTCTCTTGCTGCTCTCTGGTTTTGTGAAAATTAATTAACCTGGAATAGAAACGGATAATCCACTCCATTTTTAATCCGCTTAGCAGAGTATCCGAGTGTCGTGGTCCCTTCTCCTAACGTGAAAAGCTGATGTAGTGGAAGTGTAGAAGTGTAGAATAGGAACACAGAGGAGGGAACACAGATCGATAGGGAGGAATTATGCTAGCCGTCTGCTCCTTTCTATCTCCTATTCCCTCTTCTTCTTCTTCTAGAAGTCCACTCTTCCCGTTTATATGTTGTCCTAAACTTCACTGATGTAATATGCAATATAATGTACAAAATTATTCAATGCAAAATATTATATATATATATATATATATCCTCTTCCTTATAACTGAAAATATATATTTGATTTATAATATTTATTCAAAAGGATATTTCTTAATGATAATTTTTTTTTTGATTCATGGAAATTATGGTCAATGAAAGTAAGCATGTATATTTCTTATAGCATCATATGACACAAGATTTCGGTTCCTATTCTCATGTTGCAACCTGAAAACAATGATGCTATCATTATTATTTCTTGATTATTGAAGACGGTGATACTTCCACTTACCATATATCATATCATACTATAAATAAATAAATTTATTAAAAAATTCATTTCTTTTATAAATTTACTGCCACTCCCCTATTCCTTCAACAAATTTATATGTTAAATATTAATTTCTGTAATATTTAACTTTTCATTAGTCTTATTTATAGTACTATTTCATAGGCAATATAACTCTATAGTAATATGGATGTATAATATTATTTTAGTGTTAAAATAAAGTTGTTATTCGTTAATGAGTTTATTTGTAACATTAATAAAGTAAACATTTCATAAAAGGTTCTACTTGTGTTTGACATTCTGTCCCACCGATTCTTTCTATGATTATTGAATTTTATTAGTTTAAAACCATCTTCTATCTTAATATATTAAATTATTAATTACTTAAATGTTAAAACATTAATTTTATCTTATATTAAAAACATGTTGAAGGATTTTTCTGTTTGGAAGTTTGTTGTTTCAATTACTTTTAGTGGATTGATTTTTCAAAACTTGAGAATTCGTTTACTAAGATACATTTATAGAATGAGCTAATTTAACACTTACTTTAGTATAACTTATAAATAATATAAGATATAATTATAAATGAAATAATTAAATAAATTATAAATGTTTTTTTTATTCTTGATAATCTATTGGAAGTCTTTTGTGATGTATGTTTGAACGTCGAGGTGAAATTATTCCAATAGTGCTTTTTACTATAACCTTTCTTAATTTTTACGATGTTTCTTGGACTTAACCTCCATCATTAGTCAGTGTTTATACTATGAGTAGTGAGAACGGGTTTATCGGATGGAGCTCCAAAGGATTAAGCACTTGTGTCTACAAGCGATAAGTCACAGTTTCATTTATTTCTTTTCTTTTTCTACAAAGTATATATATTTGATTCACTGTATATCTTTGTTTAGTTTGTTTTTAAAGTAGATATATATTTTTTTTAAATCTTAAATTTTAAACATAAAATCAGACGAGACGGCATGTCTTTATCTCCCCTCTTAAAACGAAAAAAAAGCCAAATTTAAAACAAGTAATACTAAAACAAACGACATAAAAGAAAAATGTATAAGATTTCTCTTAATAAAAAGAGACGATGAAGAAGAAAATTCTTTGGATTTCAAAAACATTTCGCCGTTTTTTATCTATAAAAGTATAAGTCATATGATCGAGGAGGTCAAATATGCCAAAAAATGGAACCCTGCTAGTAGAAGTATTTACAGATATACAATCGGAAAAACTACTAAGATGAGAAACCATGTTATATAAAGTCCTGATTAAAGTCAACAGCCACATGGTAAATTGTACCAGAGCTAAATTTAAACCAGATTTAATTGTTGTACATTAAAGGAAATAGAAGAAGAATTAAAATCACAAAATGTAGAAGAGGTTAAAATATTGATATACTTCAAAAATAACGAAAAACATAATAGTAATAATTATCTTATAACGTTCAATAACCCCACTACTATTCGGCGCGAAATTAAAATAGGATTTTACAATATTACAGTAAATGTATTGTTACAGTAAAACAATAAATCAGAAGTCAGATTAGGTGTACCGTCTGCATGCGAATTGGACATACAAAAGCGACATTATAAAGAATCCACTTTATCGTTACTGCGGGGAAAATAGACACGAAGGAACCTTACAGTGCGAAAAACTTTTAAAATGTGTAAATTGTCCCGGTGAATCTTTTTCAAAAATGTGTCCTATTTTTACTAAGGAAAAAGAAATTAAGACTATACAGAAGACTGAAAAAATAACCTATGTAGCAGCAAAGAAAAAATATGAGTTAATACACCCATTACCCACACAATTAACTTTTTCTAATATTGTTAAAAATAAAAAAAACTAAGCGTTAGCGTACAAACAAAAGAACAAGACAGAAGTTATTTTATTAATAAGAAGTTGTCAGAGACCAGTAGTAGATCAACTCTAATTAAAATAAGACGCTGTCCGATTGTTGTCTACGAACCCCCTACCATAACCCAACCTCCCCCATTATACCCGTCTCTCTTTCTCTCACCATTTCCTCTTTACCCTCTCCTTCTCCCATCATTTCCTCTTTACCCTCTCTCTCCGTTTCAAGTATTCCATCAACCCCTTCTCAAAAAGTCCGTAAAAAATCACGGTCTTCCACCCGAAAACATATCAAGACTGTGGAGGCTAAACCTCCTTCAGATTTTCCGAAGTCTACCTCTTCGGAAATAACCATTACGAACGGAATCCCTGTTTCTCACATTAATACAGATACATCACAAGGATAATGGACGAAAGTCAAAGAAAGAAAACAGAGCCAAGAAAACATGGAACACGATTAATAAATAAAGTAAAGTCGATATTTACTGCCACGTTTTCTGTTTTTCACTGATTATATATTTAATACAAAATTCCTATATAATTTTTATTTATTTTATTTTTTTTTTTTTGGTTGTTCTCGCTATTGGGTTGAGTATCTGAAGTGGGAGACCTAGAAGTCCAATCAGCTTCATATTTTTGTTGATTTATTTTATTTTTTTCAAATATTTAAAAAATTTCGCTCTATACATGCAGTGTCTAAGAGAACTGACTGTTGAGCATCTCCTAGTACGTCTATAGGCACCCCCAGACCATTCATGCCTGCCACTGTTGATTTTGGTATGAGACCATTCGTTGATATTATGAATGGAGTAGTGGTAACACCTTCCAATTTATAATTTCCAATTTCTTTCAGTTCTATCGCCAATTTCTGGTATTTCCTCAGCATTCTCCCACAGTGGAGCTTATATTATTATCGTTGGGGATCCCAACATCAATAAGTTCTGGTTTCTTTTTTCTTAGGTCTATAAGAAGTATGTCTGGCTTATTATGGCGTAGTGTATGGTCCGTAATTATTGATTCATCCCAATATAGCCCGAGAAAACCTTTTTGGAGGAGTCTATTTGGGTGGTACTTGTAATAAGGGCTCTTATCTTCAATTAGGTTGTACTTCAAAACCAGAGCCTGATGCAAAATTTTGGCCACATTGTTGTGCCTCTGCAGATATTCAGTACTAGCCAGCACTCCATATCCTCCAGTGATATGTTGGATTGATTCGAGCGATAATCAACACTTATCCGGTGTTGTTGCGTCTTTTAAAACATGCTTCCAATATGATCTCTTGGCAATCACTTGATCTTGAATAGCAACCACAAATTCCTCTGTTTCGGAGAATAACCTTCCAGCTTTTAACCATTCAACTGATCTCTCTTTGTCTATGGAGGCTTCGTTCAGTTGGCTATAGAATCTCCCATGCAGACTTGCTTTTTCATTCTGCCACTCCATCCAGTTCATTTTGTGATACGATTGCTGATTCAACACCTTTGCTCAGATTAAGTGCAGTTAAGCCAGAGTCCATCCTTGTGATGGCGAGATAAACCCCTGTTGTTTTTGCGAGGAAATATCGGTGCAGGGCCTCTTCCTGTTTGCGGCAAGATTCTTCAATATTTATCAAACCATGGTCTCCTTCTTTCCTTGGTAAGTATTGACGAGCTTTAGATGATATTGGGTGGTGGGTCCGTTCTTGTGTGAGAGTGTTTCGTACAAGGCGATCCATCTCTTGTAGGCTGGTGTTCGACCATTGCACTATGCCGAAGCTTAAGTTTTATTATTATTATTATTATTGTGTTATTTATTATTTATTTTTTAAAAAATTTTTATTTGTCTAAAATATTCCGAACTAAACGAATTTTCAATCACCATTAATGTTTACTTAATTTATTTCTAAATATTTTCTCTATCTATTCATATAAGTAAATTTTTTCTCTTCTTTATTTTATTTTTATGTTAATATTACAATGGAACTGTAACGGACTAAAAACTCATTTTAATGATCTTAAGATTCTGATTAGGGATGTAAATCCGTTTTGTATAGCCTTCCAGGAAACTAATCTTTCAAATCATGACAAAAGAAATTTTCAAATATATAGGAAAGATGGGTTATATACAAATCATGACCATCACGGAGTACTTCTTGCCGTAAACCAATCAATTTATTCCAAACCGATCAAAATAAATACTCATCTCCAAGCTATAGCAGTTAAAATCCATGTAAATTTTATCTTTTCAGTATGTAACCTATATCTGCCGCAGGATCGTTTAATTGAAGACCAATATAGACATATTTAATGAACTACCACAACCTGTGCTTTTTATGGGGTACCTAAATGCTTGGTCGCCGCGGTGGGGTTCTCAAAATCTTAATACGCAAGGCAAACTAATATAAAACTTCATTGACAATACTAATTTCCTTCTGCTTAACGGAGAGGAACATACTTTCCTTAGCTCCAGCTATGGGACTTATTCAGCAATTTATCTTACAGTCTATTGTCCAACGTTGTATAATTCTATAGATTGGACAGTTCGTACTAATTTGCACGGCAGTGACCATTTCCCTCTTCATATAAAATTTAAAACAATGAATTAAATACATAACAAGCCGAAATGGGTGCTAAAAAGAACTGATTGGACTCATTTTACGTCACTTCCTTGGTTTAAAGAAAGTCGTATTCCTTCCATGATAAACTTCCCAACCACCCAAACTAACTCGTTTCTAGCCTGGCTTCTTCTTCATTACTTAATAATCCTCCTAGGCGTCTGGAAAGAAGATGGCCTCGAAATCTTCTCTAAAAATGTTTTTGGAGTTCTATCAATGGGTAGATTCTCTTCATGTTTGTATCTTGTCATTATATCGCTTACAGCAAATTTACTTGATGTATATATATATATATATTTATACAGTTGTAAATAGCAATAAATAAGAGATCCATAGTCCTCAATAGCTGTGTCAGTAAAATAATGGAACGTATGGTCAATAAAAGATTAATGTGGATAATAGAGAGCAATAATTTTTTCTAATCTTTCCAATCTGGATTCCGCAAAGGTCGATCCACACTTGACTATATGGTTACATTGGAGGCTGAAACCCAATATTCTTTTATTATTGCTCAACACTCAATCGCGATATTTTTCGATCTTAAAAAAGAATTCGATAATATAAAACATGATATAATCCTTAAAAAAACTATCAGCTGTTAAAGGAATTAAAGGGCAAATGTACCAAAACTTTCACATCGTCACTTCAGAGTACAAATAGGATGCGAATTTTCTGATGACCACGAACAAATAAGCGGAGTCCTACAGCGTTGTGTTCTCAGCCCAACACTATTCCGCCTGCCAATTAACGATTTGGGACTCAACTTGCCAAGGGGTGTTAATCCGCTACTATTTGCGGACGATCTAGCTATTATTTGTCGATCGGCAAATACAATTACTATTAAACATAAATTACAGGAGGCAATCAATGGAATCAATAATTATTTGTCACTCTCAATCGGTCTCGAGTTCTCATCTGAGATAACCAAATGCCTCCATTTCACCCGAAAAAGTATAACTCAACCATCTCCTGAAATATATTTATGCGATTCTTTGATACCCTACACAAACCACATATTCCTGGGGACGATATTTGACCGGAGGCTAAATTGGAAGACGCACATCTCTACATGAAAATCTTATGCAATAAACAAATTAAATATATTACGCTTTCTTAGCGGCATCTCCTGGGGCTCAGACTGACGCACACTAATCAAATTATACCGGACCCTATTATGCTCTAAAATGGACTATAGGTTTCATTTACGGCTCTGCCCGACACCGGATTCTCGCTCCGACTCGTATTCCCAACTCGCTGCACCAGCTCCCCAATATTCTCACTACTTTTATTATTTACCTTTATGTTTCATATTTCTTTTATTCAATTATTATTATTTCTATTTTCTTAATTCATAGGTATAAATAATTTTCTTTCTAAATGCTGCTATATACTGCTATGATCGCCTGTTCTTTGTCAAAAGCTTAATACGACTCCAACTATTTTATGGTTTTACTTTGTTTTGTGAAGAACTAAAAGTTTTAGGCAGCGTATTTAAGAAATATTATATCCAACCTCTGATTTATAATCCACATTTTCAATTATAATTTTTAGCTTTTGGAAAGAAAACGCTTTTATTTTTGGAGGAACTGACCAGGATTTGTCGCCCTTCGTCTCTCACAATCCATAATATTCTTTGATTTGTGTAGTGAATGAGAGATAGTTCTACTGTAAATGATACCTCTACACTAAAAAAATACCTATAAATAATAACTATATAAAATACTAGCTGATAATGACGAAGCGTGTATAGATTAACAGCGGTTAATGGCTGCGGTTGCTAATTTGTTGGTTGTGACCGGTAGCGGGCAATTAGTGTGTTGGAAACACAATGTACTACACTAATCGGTTACTGATTAATTCGCTAATCTCCTCCAGTTGTGGGCCAACTTCCCCCAGACCCAGGGCACACCCAACTCACCTCCACCCTTGTGGCCAATATCAAAGAAGTGGTTGGTTTCTCTTCAAATCAGCATTAATATTAATTTTAGACCATGTCACCCTCTCTCTATCCTCTTTTCTTCTTCCTGTTGTTAACTTATTTCGTCCCCCTCCCTTCCTCCAGTTATAAAGATTTTACAAAGATCATTCATTTAGTACTCTTTAACTCGAAGAGTTTTTATCATTTAGAACTGTTTCTAAGAATGCTTTAAATATATTCAATAAAAAATTTCCGTAATTATTAGCAAATTTTAATTGGAAATACAAACAGAGAATAACGGAAGATGATTCGCAAAACGTGAAAGGATTTAAGAAGTAACTATTTATAACATCTATTGAGGTGTATATTGTTTACTTTCATTAACCTGTGTATGGAATACATATTATGTATAGCTACTTTAAAAATTTTGAATCCTTCTTTTCAACAAAAATACAAGTTTTAGGTTTGTTTATTACAAATAACCGCTTATTGTGGTCTGTGAATATTTGAACAATCCAACTTAAAAAAAAAAAGTTATATGAATTTTAAGGTACATATACTCGGTCAGCATCTTACTGGAATGTCGCAAAAACGGACAAACCAGTTTTACAAAATAAAAAGTTTGTAAGACAAAGAAGTAACTAGAAAACAATAATAATACTTTAATAGATAATTCAGGCTAAAGTGTATTAATAGTGTTTGCAGAGAAATAATTTTAACTGTGTTTTTAATGGATAATTGACTAATTAGATATAAATGTTTTGACCTGGAGAGAATAGCCTGAATGAAGTTTTTAGAGTGGTTAAATTATATGTTTTCATAGTGGTATTGAGATTGTCCCTCAGGATGGCCAAATTGGCCGAAGCGTTGGACGTGTAAAAGAAATAAAAGTTTTGAGACTATAATTGGATAGTGTTTTGAATTGTTTATTAAAAAATTACCAGTCTCAAGAAAATACTAAGATTATAAATAAATAATAATACTTTGTATTGTGTGTGTATTGAAAAATATACGATAAAAGGAGCGATCATCAAGTTCAAAAATAATAAGCAAATTTAATAAAAGCAGTGAACATTACAATAACATAAGAAACACACTAAAATGTAGTTCTGTCGGGTTCACTAATGTCTAACGACCTCATTAATCTGGGATTTAATAATTCAGGAAGAATGACTTACATGTGTCGAAGAAGGAATATGGAAGAAGGTGAGCCAATGGAGGTCAATGCCTAACGAGTTCAAAGGAAAAGCCTTTGGCAGAGACTGAGCGGATCCTTTTTTTTTTTTTTTTTTTTTTTTTTTTATTTATCCCCCTCCCTTGCCATCTCTGGCATACGGGGTGCGGGAGCTGTGGGGTAGAGCGCTGGGGTTTGCGCATGCCACTACTCCCTAGGATCACCAATTTTTCCTTTTTTATTCTTTTGTTAATTATTCAATTAATGTTTTGTTTTTTTTTTACTGTGGTGCAGCCCAGCGCTTCGTCTGATGGAGTTGCACCTTGTCCACTGCATCCCTCTGGGTGCCTCCTGCAGTTACCAGGCTGGTCCAGCCCTCCTGGGTTAGCTTCCTCATCTTCTGGTGGCTCGCCGATGTTGGGCGGTCAAGTCCTTCCCATCGTGTAATGAGTGGGGCCCACCACCTCCTTCCACCCGTAAATGAACTCCTTGAAGAAGTGATAATTTTCTTCTTCTATCAAACTGGGAAGGTCCGACTCGGCGAGGGCGTAAATCCCGGTCTTTCTCGACAGCCTGGCTCGGTGTCCTTCCATGGCAGAGCAATATATTATTACGTGTTCTGCTGTTCCAGGAACTCCGCACGTTGGGAACCGGGGGTCGATGTTCTTTCCAAAGCTATGCAGCTTTCCCCGAAACCCCCCGTGTCCTGTTAGGATCTGTGAGACCCAATAGTCTGGGAGGACCCATTTAGCCTTCAATCTAGAAAAGACGGTAGGGAAGAATTTTCTCAAAGTAGCTTAGTTGAGTCCTCTCGCAGTGTTTTCTTCCATAAGTTAGGAGTCTCACCGATTCTCTCTCGGAGCTCCTCCGGCAGCGCTTCTAGTCCCTGCCTCTTAACTTCATATTTAAGGACATCCTCCCTGAGGATGAGGTACAGGGGTATCGCTCCGGCCAGCACTTGCACCGCCTCATGTGACACCGTTCTGTATGTCTTCGTGACCCTCAGCAGAGCCAGTCTTTGTATGGTGGCCAGTCTTCTCTTCTGTGTCTGCATGAGGTTTCGGCTCCACGCAGGGGATGCGTACCTCAGAATTCCTAGATCACACCTTTATATATGGTCATCGTTGCAGGGTATCTGAGGCCCCAAAATGCACCCCCTATCCTACTTAATCCATTAAGTGACAGGGTCACCCTGTCCTTTAGATACACCAGGTGAGAAGTGGCATCGAATCTTCTTCTTATCCTCACCCCAAGATATGTCACCTCCTCACTCGGCCTCACCCTCTCTCCTTGGATATTAAGGGTGATAGGACGAGCCCTGCCCATGGAGCCTCTTATGAGTATGGCTTGAGTCTTGGCTGCTGCCATTCTCAACTTCCTCTTCACGCACCACTCTCCTACGAGACTGGTGGTCTGGATCTGCTGTTCTTGGCCACGATGACTGCCAGGTCGTCCACGTAAGCCGTGGCAAGGAACCCCTTGTCTTCTAACAATTATCACAAAACATACATAGTAAACAATGTAATTGTTTAATAACAATTGAATATATTTATTGTCTATTTAAAAAATATTTAAATTTTAATTAATGTATATATATGGCGTTAATAGGGATGAATAAGCGCTGTTGTGATTTATTTGAAGTAGCCTGTCGGAGAGATAAGAACGGATAATGAGGAAGTATGCAGAGGGTAGGAATTTACGGATCTTGTATAGCAGTCCTGGGTACCAGACTCGATCAAAAGCCTGTTCTACATCGAGAAAGACTTCCAAGCAGTACATTCTGCGCTCCAATGAAGACGAGACTACATCAACCACACGATGGCATTGTTGAATAGTGGAGTGGGAGGTTCGGAATCCAAAATGGTGATCTGGGATTATGTGGTTGGAATCAAGGATGGGATACAGATGTTTTAATATAAGTTTCTCAAGGATTTCGCAGAAAATTTAAATAATAATTATTTTTCCTATTTCTACATAGATTATTTTGTAGCCAGATTACATTTTGAAAAATCAGAGATCACTTCATAGATCTGAAGCGCGTTGTGTAGTTTAATAAAACAGTTGGATTGCAAAATGAATTCTGTGTTTTGAATATTCAGATTAGATTTATTTGTACATGGTTTCCTGTAAGTGTTTACCAATATAACAGAAAAAGACTTGGAAGTGAAAATCTAATAGACAAACAAGGGTTGTTATCACCAAATAAGGGTTTCATTGTTGCGTCCCTTCCTTTTCATTATTTCTCCAAATAGAACAGACAAGTAACTTAGTTGGAAAAATATTTGTAGTTCTAAAATTTATTCTAAAACGTTTCTACTTAATAAATTTAAAGAATTGTTTATTTATTCTTCTATTACTTATTTTTTGAGAGTACAAAACAGAAAATAGTTGTGGATAATTTCAAGAAATCATAACATCCAATAAAAAATATTAAAAAAGTAAAAGCTAACAATATGCTAAAATCTCACAATTCAGGAAATACAAATAGTAATTATTAATACTAATTAGATAGTACCTGTGAGAAAAAAATTAATGCAAATTATTTTCAATATTAGTGTAGAAATAAATAATAGCAGAATACCGATACAAATTTATTTTGACTTCTCAAATTTAGGTATTGCTATGGGAAAGTTAGTTTTAGCAGCCTTGAGTTGCCGTATCGTTCCAGCCGGTACCACTTCAAACGGTTTCCTTCCATTTGTAAACAAAAACGTATTTTTCTCTTTACGATCGCCGTATAAATGCCTTAATTCTACGGAATGTCTCATTGGTTTCAGTGAACGGTTCTTCAAGTGCCTGTAAGGTCACATTTCTAAAAATTTATCGTTAACTCATATTTTTGCATCTTATTTTCCTTATTATTGAATTGGTGTTTTTTTAACCTAATTTCAGTAACTTCCATTATAAAAAAACACAAAATGCATTTTACAGATCCGAAATCGGACCATCCGTTCAGGAGTAAATAGAAAAGTAAATTCTGGTGCATCCCATGAAGCGGTACATTTAGCTTTAAGTAGCAATTTATGTCATCGATTTTTTTTTTAATCCAAAACGGATTTTTATAAAATTCGTTGAAAATCTTTATAATTAAATGGTCTTTAATTCCAGCTACAATTTTATTCTCCGTGGAACTGTCTGCCTGGTCCCAATTATCACAATTGCTTCCTTTGAAGTGACTTTAGTTTTTTCCATTCGAATAAATTATCCATTTCTATTAGCTATTAATAATACGGAAACGAATAAACATAAACTATGGTAGAATTTAAATATTATTTAAATGAGAAAAAATTTTCAGGTTGATAAAAATAACTTATTTTTATCAACAATTTTTATCTATGTTATATATCTATATTTAAAATTCTTTTTATCATATTTACCACATATTTGTCATATTTTCAGTTTCCCTATTGAAATGAAATCATGTCAACTATATAATCATAGTTTACAATTTATCCTACATTACTTAATTTATTGTCTTTCACTATTGGTGCATTATTTTATCTCTGTAGCACAATGCAATGCTCTTTATTAGACATTACTTCTTTGGACCATCTCAACATGTCCAATATGCTGTTTTATTACTTCCATATTAATATGTCCAAATTTAATCTATTGTGTAATTTAAGTTAAAATGAATGAAAAATATAGAATAGGTAATATTCATTTTCAACCTACTATTGAATAGGTTATATTCACCTCAACAATTTAAAAAAAAATACCTTCTTATAATACTTTTAAATAATTTTGAAAATTGTTTATATAGTAAATAGAATTTCAATGAATTATTGCATCATTTTGCTAATGATTAAAGACTTTGTTTAAGGTATTCATTTACTTGGTTAAAATTTTCATTTTTGGAAAAAATTAAGAAATATAAATAAATCATATATTAAAGAAAGAAATAAACGATAGGATAAAACAAAACATTTTGAAGAGTAGGGCACTCAATCGTTTAAGGAAAAGTTCACCACAGTTCCTCCAATGCCTCCCCAAAAGCTCTTCTTAGCTCCTGGAAATTAGGAGGGCTAATTCTTCTAGCAATTGTGCCAACGCCATCCCTGGGGATTTAGGTCATGACCTCAGTATCTCTCTAAGATCGAGATATTCCTCGACGCCAATTCTACCTAATTGAAACTAGATCAATAAGTAATATAAACAGATAATACTGCATGGAGCATATAACAATAATAATTCATTAAACTAAAGAACAGATATTTTAAGTAAATATGTTTTAGAAAAAACTGTAATATGTTTTCTTGTAAAAATCAACAGCCAATTCTTCAACAAGAAAAAAAATAACAATAAATTAATTATTAATGGTAATAAAGAAACTTTGAATAAGAAAAATTAATTTTATTTTTGAATGGAATATGGTCCGGGTGCTTAAAAAAAAAACTCAAATAGTAGATAATTATACTATTTTATTGAGCCAACGTTTCGCCCCACGTTGCAGGGCTTCGTCAGGGCTAAAAAAGATACAAACACATAGTTACTAAAGGAAAAAA
>NW_027113204.1:172986-183605 GCF_000696795.3 Halyomorpha halys | reverse complement strand
TTTGGTGTTACTTCTTGACCAATTTTACGCAATTGCTCAGACAAAGTTTCCTTTACCACATTTTTTGAAGAAATTTAATTCTTTCTCATTTTTAGTTCCTATATTTAACATTTGTGTTCTACAGCATTAATGTCAGGAGACTGTGGTGGCACTTTAAGTAGCCCTCGGAACATTGTACAACATCCACTCTTTCGTTTTGTTTGCCGTGTACTTTGGGTCATTAAAATGCTTTTTTTTTTGGATCGTATATTTTATTCTTATCTTTTAGGCACCACTTTTTTAAATTATGCCACAAATTGTTGACATATTTTTTTGCAATCACAATACCCTCTATAATGTTACCTGTACCATTCCACGACATGCAGCCCTAAACTTTCCATATTCGTTGTGGAAAATATCTTAATCTTATTGAGATTTATAGAACAAGAGGAGTGGGCCATTAGTTTTTTGATCCATCGTATGTTCACGCCACATACGATTGTAATAGTACAGGATTAAAATCGTATTTACGGTTATGAAGTTGTGACATTCCTGCTGAAAATTAAAAAAAACAATATTGATTTTTAAAACATAAACTGTAAGTTCAGAAATTATTCTCTTACTATATGAATTTTAAAAAAGCAATATTTTTTTATTAGGATCTAGATACCAGCACTTGAACATGTTTTAATTTGTATGATTAATTCATACAAAAACAAATATCGTTAATATATTATTATATAGAGTAGAGCCTTAGCGACCAAACAAAGACTAACAAAAACGAAACCATTGGATTATGTGATAAATCATTGGACCTTTTATTAAAAAATCACTCAAATACAACATCATCAACATGGAACTTCATTTACTAATGAGTTTTAGTTGAAACAGTAATTTTGAGTATCTAAAATAGTATTTTGTATCAAATATGGTTGAATGCCAGGCGCTACAGATTCTGGTGATGTTAATATACTGGGTATGAAGCAAACGGTATTAGCTAAGCTCTGTTATAATTTGGTTTAAGCTATGGCTCAATTTTTCAATTTCATGAGTTACAATAAATAAAAATTAACGGATTCCTATCAACAATGTGGTGGGAGAAGGAAGTACTTCCTACATTAACTCCAACAGTGGGACAAAGATGTACCAATCTTCTTCAACAAATGTTGTTATCGTTCCAGAACCTTCCATGAGGGTTTTTTTAAGGCAATCCACGTCGAAGGTGATGTTTGCCTAGTTATCTACAAGTGGCCAACCTATTCTAACCATGGTTGGGGGTCAAAATTTTCATGAGGGTTGAAAAACAGTTTAAACGAGAGCGACTACTTAATTTTCTGTGTACTTGATTTTTTCTCAATAATTAAGATGTCTCCTAAAAGTACCATTTGGAAATATTTTCCCAAAAGAACGGGCAATCCATTGGCATTTTTCTCTTATAATAATAATTATAAGAATTCTATGGTTAAAGTTGCACTGAAGTATTTGTCAGTAATGGAGCTTGCGTCCCATCAGAAAGAGGTTTTTCCCAAACTGGTGGGATAGTAAGTGAAAAAAAAAACATGATTTAAGAGGGAAAAAGTTAATAAATTTCTGTTTTTACAAACTGTGACTTATAAATGTTGGGACATTTAATTACTATATGCTGCCATAATTACTGTTTACAATAAAGAAAAATTAGCATGTTTAGTTGTCCCTAAATAGTGGATTTGCATCATGAATTCAAATTAGTGTAAATATATAATTAATTTTCTTTTGTATATTTAATTTGAAGATTTTTATTGTAAATTATTCTTATTAATTTTTTTTATATTAAACTCCATTGAACCAAATTCAAAATGTTTTTAAATTATGTTACTGAAATAGATGTTCGAAAACATAGATGAATTTTAGGGAACGTTCTGAATATCAATATTTTAAAACATCGATGTTTTGTTGTCGATGTCGCATCCCTAGTAGAGCAAAAACAAGTTTCGGAACTATTGCACCTTTATATGTAATCCTCAGAGCTTCTGCTTTTACTCCTCACGCCTGTCTTAAGGCAATCGTTAATTCGTTTACTGTTAGTAGTGCTTTTTTTACTAATCTGTAAACATAGACTTTCTAACTAAGTTTCATGTTGAAAGTTAACTCTAAAATCTGTCATGAAATCAGTTTTTGACAGTTTTTGAATTGAGTAGTATATTAATTTGAGAGAATTTTCGTTTTCTATTTAATATTGTTATTCAATAAATAGTTTCATAATTTCAAAGTTCAATGTTGCTAATGTACAACTTTCTCTGCTGTATTTTACGAAAAAGGTATAAACATTAATACATAAATATGTCCAATGCAATTACAATTTAAAAAAAATTAATTTCCAGGTGACGCTAAGTCATATTTTTCCTAGAAAAGAGGCAGTAGGAAAACCGTTTGGGAATCACTAATGTAGCTCATTTCCTCATGAATGTTAATCTGTGGATAGTTAGCTCTAGTAATTGTGAGAAGATTTATATATCGATATTTACAACAATGTCAAATATCGAAAGGAATCTGATTTAATCAATTTAAAATATCGAAAAACTATTTTTCTGCTGTTTATAAAATTTTCTTAATCTTTTAAAACAAAATATCGATATTTCTGTAAAAAACAAAATTCAAAAAATCGTTGCTAATTATCTAAATCGATATTATCAACGATGTTGAATACCGAAATGAATATGAAATCATCAAAATACCTTTTTTTTTTTTTTAATAAAATGTTATAGTTTTCATTCATAAAATATCGTTATTTCTATAAAATAAAATATCGAAATATCGTTTCTAATATTTTATACCGATATTAATCAAAATGTAAAATATCGAAAGGAACATGAATTTATCAATTTAAAATCTTGAAAAGCTATTTTTATGCTTTTTATAAAATTTCCTTAATTTTAAAATAAAATATCGATATTTCTATTAAAAAAATATGGAAATATCTATATCGATATTTTCAACAATGTTAAATATCGAAATGAATATGAAATAATAAAAATAAAACATTCAAATACCTTATTTTAGCTTTTAATAAAATTTTATCGTTTTCTTTCATAAAATATAGATATTTCTATAAAAACAAAGTATGGAACTATCGTTTCTAATATTGTATACCGATATTAATAACAATGTAAAGGAAATATCGAAAGGAACATGAATTTATAAATTTAAAATATCGAAAACTATTTTCACGCTTTTTATAAAATTTCCTTAATCATTTTAAGCCAAATATCGATATTTCGATGAGAAAATATCGGAATAGTTTTTCTCACCTTCTATATCGATATTAGTAACAATGTCGAATATCGAAAGGAATATGAATTTATCAAAATAAAATATCGAAATTCCTTACTTTAGCTTTTCATAAATTTTATAGTTTTCTTTCATAAAATATCGATATTTCTATAAAAATAAATATCGAAATATGGTTTCTAATCTTCAATATCGATATTAAAGACAATGTAAAATATTGAAAGGAACATGAATTTATCAATTTCAAATGTTGAAAAACTATTTTTATGCTTTTTATAAAATTTCCTTAATTTTAAATCCAAATATCGATATTTCTATTTAAAAAAAAAACGAAATATTGATATCGATATGTTCAACAATGTAAAATATGGAAAGGAACATGAATTTATCAATTTAAAATATCGAAAAACTATTTTTATGCTTTTTATAAAATTTTCTTAATCTTTTTAAGCCAAACATCGATATTTCTATTTGTAAAAAATCGATATCGATATTATCAACAATGTTAAATACCGTAAGGAGTATGAAATTTTCAAAATGAAATATTGAAATACCTTGTTGATAATCTTCCATATCGATATTATTAAATATGTCGAAATGGATATTAAATTATTGAATCGAAATATCGATTCTCTTTATATTCACTTTAAATTTGACTAGTACTTTTAAACAAAATATCGATACTTCAATAAAATAATATTAGAATACTGGTTAAATTATCGATATAGATATTAATAACATAATCAAAGGTCGAATGGATTTTATATTATTGTAACAATATATAGATCTTTTGATAAAATAATATCGGAATATTGTAGCTAACGTCAGAAATAAAAAATTATCGAAATGAATATGACATTATTAATATTAAATATCGAAATACTATAATTAACATTTTCTTTAGCAAATATTGATATTTGGATTAAATAATATCGGAATATGAATATATGACCATATAAATTTATAGACATTTCTTTTATATATCTCTACTTTTAAGGTGCGACCTTTTTTTTTTTTTTTAGAAACCGATATTCCGATATTATCGAAGGGAAATATTGATATCCCGATATTATTGGTTACTGGATATCGATATCAAAATATCGGATATCGGAGACAAAATATCAATATTTCGATAATATCGATATCGATATCCCATCCCTATCCTGAGATCGAATCCATTGACTTAATTTTTTTTTTGTGTGTGTGTTTTGGAGTTCTATCAATGGGTAGATTCTCCACATGGTTGTATCATGTCATAATACAGCAAATTTACTTGATGTGTATATATGTATACAGTTGTAAATAACAATATATAAATTATAAAAAAACAAAAATTTAAGAGAGTAAACTTTTTTTTTTTTAAAAAAGACTCCTGCGCAGTACATTCCGCGCTCCAAAGAAGACGAGACTACGTCCGCCACACGATGTCATTGCTGGATAGTAGAGTGGGATGTTCGGAATCCAAACTTGTGATCAAGGATTATATGATTGGAATCCAGGATGGGGTTTTGGCGTTTCAAAATGAGTTTTTCAAGGATTTTGTTAATTATCAGTAATAGAGAGATAGGGTGATAGGACGATGGGTATTCTGGAGGCTTTTTGGAGTTTGGGGATCATTTAAACTATACATAATTTCCAGGGGTCAGGAAAATATGTGGAACGGTGTATGGGGTTATATATGTAGGTGAGGAATAGGATGACTTTCCGAGGAAGAAGTTTTAGAATGTGGGATGTTATTAGGTCGTATCCAGGAGCTTTGCGGGTAGGTAATCTTTGAATGATACTAGATATTCCAGAAGGATGAAATGCTTTAGGTGGGAGGGTCATTTGGAGCGGAATATTTAGTTCTGCTTCAATACATTCAAGGTGAATTGGGTTAAGGATATCAGGATGTGGAATAAAGGTTTTAGAGAGGTGTTGTCCGAATGTTTGTGATTTTTCTGCGTCAGTTCTGGTTCAGGTTTTGGGATTCGGTGAGAAGTGGGCGGTTAAAATCTTTGAAATTCAGCAGTTTTTTAGTGGTCCTCCATAATGATTTGTCAGTAGTTGTAAGATTTTCAGTAAAGTTAATTAAATTTTGAATTTTGTATTTTCTGATTTCTACTTTTAGTTTGTTAGTGAATTTAGTGTAATACTTTTAGTCAGTTGGATATCTGGTCCTATGCCACTTCGATGTTGCTCTGCGTTTTTCCCTTAATAAGATACGAATATGCTGTGGCAGGTTATTTCGTTTATTGTTGTTGATTCGATTAGTCGATGTGTTATCAGTTATAAGTTATGAAGAGTCAGAACTACAAGTTAAAAAAAAAGATTTATTCTCCTGTATGATCTTCTATATATACATTCTGAATTACATATATATACATTGGGGAGTTTAGGTAATACCTATTATTACTCATTATACCTATGCTCTGTTTATAACTCCCTCCTGCCAGTTTACGAACAATTCCTCGTAAACTCCAACAAAAGTAAAAATAACAAAAATAAAATACCATTCTATATGTTACAAAAATAAAAAAACTAGATAAACACACTTTGACAAACTTAATCTAACATTTTGCTATTTGCACAATTTTGTATCTACATATTAAGGCTATTTACACTTGTTTTCCACTCATACTTTTTCTTAATTACACTCCGATACTACGAAACAAACAAAAAAAACAAAGGAAAATCTGTATACCTGAGCACTCCAGGTGTCTCCGAAGTTGTTATCGCTGGGAACCTTAATTGTTCTACGTGAACCCTCCGCCTCTCTCTCGGTTCCTGTATACTCTCGATGGTTACCATGTTATGTTCCCTAATGGTTATCGCCCGGAATGGCCCCTCATAGCGCCGATATTCCTTGCTCCTATTGGACCCTAACCGGCGGTACACGACAGTCCCAAATTTAATGTCTCCCATCACATCGCGAAGGTTTAAATTTTGTCGTTCCACTCGCCGACGCTTTTCCCTCTCTATTCGCCCTCTCGCTTTCTCCCACAGCTGCCGCATGACCATCCCGTTATTCACAATTTCCCCATCCACCTCCGCCGTGTCCATAAAGTTCCTACGTCACCCCTGCAGGCCAAAGATGACTTCAAAAGGTGAAAACCCCGTGGTGGTATGAATGGAGTGATTATACGCGGTTATCGCCCTTACCATTGCCTCATCCGGCTCCAGCCCTTTGTCCGCATGATATACCCGCAAATGGTCGCTCAGAGTGCTATGCAGTCGTTCTATATCCCCTCTACTTTTAGGATGACCTGGAGTGTTAATATGCCACTATACCTCTAGAGTCTCCATCTCTCCCATGATTGTGGCATTGTCGAATTTACGACCCCCGTCGGAAGATATTCGCCTTGGGACCCCATTAAATTGGAACCATGTCCTCAGCGCGACTATTACTGCTTCCGCAGTCCTATCTTGGGCCAGATGTGCCATGGCCACTTTGCTAAACAGGTCGATGACGGTTATCCACTTGAACTCTTTCCATGTAAATGAGTCAATCTGGATGTCACTAAGTGGTTCCAATCCAGTGGGTGTTTCCTCTTGCACGGCCTTAGGCGGGTGGCGGTCGTACTTTGTACCGAGACATATATTACAACCTCCTATAACTTCCTGGACCGTCTTCTTCGTTCCCCACCAAAAATAGCGACGTTTGAGGGCCTGTAAAGTCTCGCTCACACCGCGATGATTGGTTTTTCCTTGGTGATGAGCTAGAGTAACCTCCTTTTGCCGTTCTCCGTCTCATACAGTCTCCACCATCATCGTGCCGTGGATAAAAACGTCCTATCGATCCCCACTTGTTCCAATCTCCACAGCCGTTTGATCTTCTCCCATATGACCACATTCCCTACGTAGAGATAATAAGTTCTTCCCGCCTTCAATGCATCCATTAACGCCCGACATATCTGATCCTCTCTCGCCCCTGGTTGTGACCATGGTGTTGATAGAGGTTTGCCCATACTTGGAGTATTCCACTTTCATAAGGCCGGAATTCCTCGTTTTCCAGATTGTCTGCAGCTTCTTGTCGTTCACGACAAGTCTCCCCTTCCCCTGGAGTCCATTCTCTTAGAAATTGTCTGACCCCACCCAATGGTTCTCCTTGTTCCTCCTCTACCGCATTTATGATTATTGCCCGAGACAACCAATCCGCGACCACATTTTCCTTCCCCGGCTTTTATACTATCTCCATATTGAATTGCCCAATCAGCTCCTTCCAGCGAGTGATGCGCGCAGAAGACTCCTTCAGTTTCCCTACCCACTGAAGAGGTCGGTGGTCGGTATGGATCCTAAACCGCCTCCCAAGCACGTATGGTCGGAAGTGCTCCACCGCCCACACGTTCCCTAATAGTTCGCGTTCTAGGGCACTGTAACGCGATTCCGCGTCCGTCAATTTTCTGCTCCCGTATGCCACTGGGCGTTCTCCCTTCTCGCTATTCTGCGAAAGCACCGCCCCCAACGCGTATTCGCTGGCGTTCGTCGTTATCGTGAAATGTTTACTGAAGTCTGGGAACGCCAGTACCAGGTTCTCGCTAAAACCTTTCCACGCACCGTTTGATGTTATTCCATGGCCGGCGTTACCACTATACGGCTACCCTTTTTCAGGAGATTGTTAAGTGGGACCAAATGCTCCGCCATCTCCGGCACTAATCGTCGGTAGTAATTAAGAGCCCCCAACAACCGCCTGACCCCTTTTACATCCCTGGGGACTGCCGTTCTTTGTAGAGCCTCCACTTTGTGCGCATTGGGTTTAACCCCGTCTTTTGAGATGATGTGCCCCAGAAAACCGATCTCCTACTGACCCAACGACGATTTTTCTCGAGACAATTTGAGTCCGAACTGGCGAATTCTGTTGAATACGGTCTCCAAATGTGCTTTGTGTTCCCGCTCTGTCTTACTGAAAACTAATAAATCATCCATGTACACTTGACACATGGACTCATCTATGCCTCTAAGAAATTTGTCTATAAGTCTCTGAAAAGTGATGTGGGCGTTCTTCAATCCAAACGGCATTCGCGTAAACTCGTAGTGGCCTCGTTCGTACGTGAATGCTGTTTTCGGTTGGTCTCTTGGATGCATCCTTATTTGATGATACCCAGCCTTGAGATCCAGAGTGCTAAATATCGTCGATCCACCCAACCTATCCAGTATATCATCCAACTGGGGAATAGGGTACCGCTCATCCACCTCGTATTCTCGTTCAATTTTCGGTAGTCGATGACTACTCGGTACTTCTCCTTTTGCTCCCACGCGACTGCTTTCTTTTTTACAGCCCATAAGGGGCTATTGTAGGGCGAAGTGCTATTAACAATAATGCCTTGTTTCCTTAATTTCTCAATCTCCTCCCGTATATGCTCACGTAGTGCCAGTGGATATCGACGTTCCTTTACATAAGTTACCTTTTCTCGCTTTAGCTCTATTTCATGCACCGTCTCCCCGGCTGCTGATAACACCTCCCCTTCTTTAAAGAAGATATCCTCAAACTCCTGCATGATGCCCTGCCTCCAATTTCCTTCCCTACTAATTGCCCCCACACGTACGTTACCATCCTTTCCCAGTCCCTAACACGGAAATGTGTAACCTCCTATTTTGATATCCCACCGTCCTGCCGTATTTTTAACTCTCGCGCCCGCTTTAACCAACAGATCACATCCTATAATTGCCTTATATTCCCGAGGCATTTCTTTGACCACATGTACCGTAATTGAACCGGTTAACCCCCACCGACTCAACCCCATACTTGCCTCCCCTTCGACGCTACAGGGCCCACCCAGGGTGACTAATCTATAATTTCATACCTTCATCTGGGGTGTCTCCTCTCCTCCTCTTAGCCTGTCTAACGCTCCTCTGCACACAATGGTGTTTGAACTCCAGGTGTCGATAAGGCATCTCACTCCTCCCATGCAGATGATAGGCAGACCGCCACGCTTCCCTTCGACGCTACAACTCACCAACACGCGGCCGCCCCTCCACTGGTACGCTCCTTAGATTTCTTCTTGTTTCCTTCCTTCATCCTCCGCCCGCCTTTCTCCTCTTCTCACCTTTTCGAACCTTTTCTCATCTTCCAACTCCGTTTCGGACGTTTCGGCCGACTCTGTTTCCGTACTCTCCTTAGGATTTTTCTTCTCCCCATTCTCTGAGCGTTCACCTCCATTGGTTCGCTCTGGGTCATATTTCTCCGCCTGAATACAATGCCTCGTCATATGTACTTCATTTCCGCACTCATAGCATTTGGACGAGGGCACTGCGCCACCAGGTGTCCAGTCCTGCAATAACCATGGCATCTCCGGTCCTTTCTCCTTCCGCTACCTTTTGGCTTCCCACCCTGGTTCGGTCGCCTTTCTCCGGTCCCACTTCTTTCCCTTCCGCGCTCTCGGAACTCTCTCCTTCTCCATGAGCTTGGTGCAGCTTTCGGTCGACTATACGCGACCCTTGTCCACCCGGCCTCTTCCTCCCTTGCGCTGGCGTCCATCATTTCTTGGGCACATTCCACAAAACTGCGCTCTCTGGGCAACTGCACTTTTAAGATGGTGGACAGGAATCCCATAATACCTTGCACCTCCGCTATGCCCCTCGTCTCCCTCATCTTATCCGTAATTTGATTGAAACGGGCGAGGAGGACTCCAGCGAACTGCCCGTTGCTTTGTCTCGACTTCTTCTCTTCCCGGATCATCCGGAAAATGTCCTCTTCAGGTGTCCATCTGCCCCCACCAAACGCCTTTTTCAATCTCTCCTTCACCAGGTTCCATGGCGTTTCCTGATCGGCCTGGATATGGTTCAGTATGATTCTTTTTATTCGGCAAATCACTGCCGCCCTCAAAGAACTCGCATCTGCCCCGCTCAGCAGGTTTTCTTCTTTCGCCGCTATACGTGCTATCAGGTGATCTCCGCCTTTAATAAAATGATTTAGCCCACCAACTTCTCCGGTGAATTTCTCTAAATCTAAAACAGCATTCCTCAATTCCTGCGCTGTCCCAGTGCGAACCTTAATCCATTCCAGGGTGGTCGCATGCGCTGACGCCAAGGTCGTTGTTGGTAGTGGTGGAAGTCCCTGCTCTTGCGATTCCACCATTGTCGCTGCCTGAGTATTTTCGGGTACTGTCAGAACCGCTGCTCTCAGAATATTCTCCATAAAATTACAGCCTAAGCGAGAAAAGCTAAGAAAGAAAGCGAAAAAGAAAAAAAAAAACAATTCTATTACTGCCTTCGTATTACACGGTCTGAGCTTCTCGGGTTTCGGCACCAGTTATGAAGAGTCAGAACTACAACTTCAAAAAAAAAAAGGAAAATAGGGACACTAAATGACACACATAAGCTCGACTAAGATACTGATTTATTCTCCTGTATGATCCTCTATATATACATTCTGGCTTCTTTACATGGGGAGT
>NW_027113204.1:156960-172849 GCF_000696795.3 Halyomorpha halys | reverse complement strand
TATATATATTAATGATGTGGGTTTTTCAATAGCTTTGTCAATGTCTTGTTTTGTCTTCAGTCTAATGTTTAAGTCCAGTTTAGTTTCCAAGTAACATTTAAATTTGTCCCATTCAACTCTTCCTGTTATCAATGAAGGAGTGGAGGGCTTAAGTACAGAGCTTGAATGTAAAAAAAGCAGCTTGCTGGCTTACACCAAATCGTTGAAGTATAAAAATGTTGACAATACTTTCTATTCCTTTGTGTAACCAGGTGAAGTGTTTTTATATTTTTCTCACTCCCCATGGGATCGGTGAATAACAGGGTTATCTAGAGTCGCTTTTACTCATAGTACAAAAAAGGGATTTAGTTAAAGGCTTCATTCAAATACAACACCTTTGGACCTTTTCCAACATCTATTGGGAAAATATCTGTGTTTTTCATAATTTTCAATATCGGTAAAAATTTAGTAAATACTGTGGATGGAGTAATTAAAATATTACGAGGTAGGAAAATGGATCCTACGAGTTGGAACTAGGCTTATGTTGTTTTATAGACGTTGATAATATTGACCCGGCCTTATTTTTTCCCTCCCTAATTTCCAACTTGCAATCCCTTGGGAAGAGAGTCCTTGGGGAGAAACTGCGGGAAAACTTGAATTCGTGCTGTTCCGTCCGGCTGCATATTTCTAAAAAATCCCAACTTTATTAATGCTCACTGTCTACATAAAAAGAAAAATTATTTATAATTTTAGTTATTGATTGAGCTTATCTGATGTAATCTGTGTAAATGCACCGTAAGTTTTTCTTTTGTATCAGCATTACCTGCTCGGTGTATGAAAAAAATGTAAGTTTGGAAACAATAAAAATATTAAAAAAATTAAGTTCAATTTTCACTATAATTAAATCGATTAGTTTATAATTGTAGAGATGAGGAGGATTTAAGGAAAAGACTATTATGTAATTCTTCAGTTAGTAAAAGTAAGATTTTTTAAAACGATTTAAAAGTAATTGTCATTTCTTTTCTCTTACCTCTTAATTCTCAAATGGTTATCCTCATTCAGGTTAAACATTGAAAATTCTTAAACTGTTGTATTTTATAGTAGCAGCTTTATTTAATGTAATTTTTTTTCATTGTTAAAGATATGTTGTTTTCTAAACTTATAAATGTTTCCTGAAGAATATGGCCCCAAAATATTTATTCACGTTTTTAAAAAAATCGTTCTTCTGATTTAAATAAAAATATATAAATAAATTATAGTTTACAGTAAATCATTAAATTAAAATGATTATCAATTATTTATTTGTTTACAATATTTTTTAATTCTCTCAATTAAATTAAATACAAATGTCATTAAATAGTTAAGAGTAAAATATTTTTACTATAACACTTTAAGAAAAACTTTGAAACCTTACAATTCATAACCTTAATAAAAAAAAATTATGACGATATTTTCAATGCGAAGATGGAAAAAAGATTTTTCCTCAATGTTTGATGAACGTAATTCATTATGAACGTTACCAAGGTTTTCTGAGAAATAGCATTTTTGAAAAAGTTTTTTATTAGAAACATTTTATTGGAGTGCAGAATAAAATGAGAAAGAAATGTTTTACTATAATTTTCTGATTCCTTCTTGTGATGGCTGTATTTAAAGATAGTTTCTGTCGAAAGTTCCGAAGCTTTTTTGAGTTTACAATACAATATTTTATTTTATTTTTTGTTTATTAGGCAACTAGATATTTAGCTTTTCTTCTCTATTCTTTCAAGCGCTGTCAATTATTTTGGAAAGGAGAGTATATAGAGTATACGAGTATATAGAATTTGTACGTCAATTTCAGTCATCAACTATTGTTTTATTAAAACAACTTATTAAACTTTTTGGATAGAAACTATTAAAAGAGAATGCAAATACGACATATTCCAAGGAATTAGGTTAATTTTTACGTGGAAAAAATCCACATTACCAGTAAAAGGTTAATTTTATTCTTTTACTATTTATGTTTATTATATGTATTATTTTTTACTGATAAACTTAACTTAATGATCTTTTACTGGAAGAGTCTTATGGAATTAAAATGGACTCAGGAAGGTAATTATTATCCTAAAATGTATGACTAGTAACAAGTTTTATTCATTAAATGAAATTAATATTATTATATATTAGCAAGAATGATAATAAAGTAGAAAATTAAATGTTATATATAGGTTTTTGTTATCAACAACCTGAAGATGGGGGAAATTTCCCGAAACGTTGTTGCTGATGATATGAAATAAATTATTGTATTTTAATAAGGAAGAATTGTGTCATTCACTAAATCCAGTATTATTTTTTCTATTATAGTTTCATCCGAAAACTTATTTGAGTTATGTATGTAATTTTCCCAAACAATTGAGGTTACACTTTTGAAGTGTCATAAACTTTTGACCGGCGGATTTGTTCGTAGTTCATTTCACTTGCTAATAGTTGAAACATATTAATTAGTGCTTCAGATTAATTGATTAATTTGTAGGAATTCATTCTAGTTTCTATCAATGAAGTAGCTTGCTGTAATAGGAAATGGTTCAACGTTAAAATAATTGAAGTGCTTGAGTGGTTTGTTTTAATAACACCTCTATTTCTTTAAGTGCGCGTCAATTGCCTGAACCATTTGAAAGTGATGTTTTAGTGTTTTAGCCTCATGAAGATAAATCAGGGAAGTATTTGATGCCAAGTTATCCGTCAGTCGCTCCATCAATCTTGCCATTCTTCCCTCATCTCTACTAGTCAGATAGAGATTTAGTTGAATCAAACCAGGCAAAACAAAAATCGAGTAGTCTCGTTTCAATCCTATCAATGATATTTAAAAATATATATATACAACCTTTGCTCGAAATTCAACATTTCAATAAACAATCTCGTGCGGTGTGTGCATCACACAACTTTCACTTGGCACCCTACTTTATTGTCGAAGTCGAAATTGATCCCAAGATATAAATGTAAGTTAAAGTAAAAAATATTGCCATTATTTGAATTCATAAAAACAGTAAAACATTAGTTTATATATGCGTTTTGTTACCTTATTGCGTCATCTTTCAGCGACAGTTTTTTATTTTTAACATTTTACATTTATAGTGCTGCTCTTATTTTTATAAATTTGGTTTCAACTTGAGAAAAATATTGTGAGGATGTCATGCTGTAGTCATCAAATGCACAGTTAATATTTAACTTTGCATGATGCTTAATTATTTCAAATAAACAAAACCTAAGAAACTGTAATTTTTATTTATTTATTATTTATTATTATTGTTATTTACAACTGTATACAAATAAATACAACAAGTAAATTTGCTGTAGGTGACATAGTGGCATGATACAAACATGTGGAGAATCTATCCACTGATAGAACTCCAATAACATTTCTAGAGGAGAAGATCTCGAGACCATCTTCTTTTCAGACGACTAGGAGGATTATTAGGTAATGAAGGAGAAGCCAGGTTAGAAACAAGTGGATTTGGGTGGTTGAAAAGTTTATCATGGAAGGAATGGTATCTGGTTCTGACCAAATCGGCAACATATGGAACATTGAGGTCCTGGTGGATGACTTGATTTGTGAGAATGTAAGGAGCATTAAGGATTTTACGAAACTTTAATTTAAAAACTTTCTCTAACCTATTTTGAAAGCTCTTCATTATGCCCCAGCAAACTATTTGAATGAGGAAAAGGCCTAGCTGTCATTAAAGGCCATTTTATTAGATGTTGATATTTAACTGAATGTAATCCCAATCTTTAAAACCCTTTGTCGAGAAAATGGTTAAGAAGTATAAATTCAATGGTTTAAAGTCCGGTTGGGTCTACAGACCTTTAGATCATTGGACGCCCGAATCAGCCTTCTCCACGCCTGCCTGTCTTGGCCTACTGCTTTCCAGCATGTTGCATGCAGCACTACCGCATTTTTGTCAATTCTGTCCATCTAGGTGGCTTTTGGCCTCCCACGTGATCTCTTGCCAACTATATTGGCATTCAGTTTTGTGCAGAGGTGCCTGATGGATTTCTTTGAGCTACATGCCCGTCCATCTTAACCTCGTTTCCTTCAGATCTTGAGATATTGACTGACAAATCTCTATAAGCAGTTTACTGTTCTCTTCCATGCGTTAAGGCCCCGAACCCAGATCGCTCCTGTAATTGTTCGAAGGACTTTCCTTCCAAATCTCTCCATTCTGCTTTCTAGGGTACCTGTTAGAGCCCAGGTACCCCAGGGATACACCTATCTTAAATATGCTTTGTTTTTTTTTTAGCTAGGCTGACATAAGCTCTTACAAACTATTTCGCAAACGTAGATACTTTAACTCAGGATATCTTAACACTTTTATTTCTATTAAAACTGGGATTCTAACTTTGTTTACTGTTTTATATATATATTACCTCATGGTATATTATATACAATGGCATATGAAAAATAAAGTAAATATTTTATATACAATTTTATTTATTTTAATTAATATTAATAATTCGTATTATAATAATTTAAACGTTTACTTTTCTACTGTAAAAAAATTCTATAATAGTTAAACATAAAAATATCCATCAGTACGTCCTCTGCAGTCTCTTGGAAAGCACTGTTTCTTTACCAATGGTTATTTAAAAAAAGTGAAGTATCCAGGTTTTTTCTTAACACATTAAAGGATCAGGTACCTAATTTATAGAGTTTGGATGTAACATCTATAAATCGTATATAGTATGAGTTTTACTGTCTATCTACGGCTGGGGTGGCCGACAAGTTAATCGCGATTGACCGGTTAATCTCCAAGCCGATCGTCGGTCGCTCACATTGTCTTGTGTGGAATTCCGTGGACCATGGACTGTAGAAGACATAAGCTTCTGGCAACAGCTTCAGATACATTTCATATAGATCAGAAGTTATTAATTATCCATGTTTTTTTAATTCCCCTGGACATGAGTTTTGTAGGCCTTTAAATAATTATTGGTTGGTAGATAAGCCGTAAATCTGTTCTTCGGTGCGATGTTTACTCAGCGAGCTATTGAGAGATTAGCAAAAAGTAAGGCGTAATATTCTTTCATAATACATTACTGACCCAAAAAAAGGCAAAAGTGAAATATTTAAATCAAATTATCAATCATACTGTGCAGCTTTATTGAAACTTTTTCATATTTATGAATAAATAGTAAAACAACATGTACATTGAAGATGATAAAATAATTAAATTGCATTTTATGTTTGTAAAAATCTATCTTGAAAAGTAATGAAAAATGGAGTTTAGGGTGAAAACCTAAAAATCGAATTTTTTAGGTATCACGTGTCCGGACGGAGTGCTGCTATCAAAATTTGACTCTGGGAATTTTTTTCTTCATTAGCCTGTATATCGAAAACTTAATTAGTTATTTAAATAATAAAAAATTGTTTTGAACATATATATTACTTATATACTCATACCTTGCTGGTATGTATCTGATACTGAAAATCAGTGTAATAGTATGAAATTCACACTCCTTCTTCCCCCTTAGACTATGCATATGACAAGTCGATCGCGACACCCTTATAAGATAAAAAGTAGATCTTATGTGCAGAATGTAGTTTGTTCTACAACCGGGGTTCTAAATGTCTCACTCACTGAGGTTCCCCGCTCAACATCTACCTTAAATTATTTCAACTATGATCTAAGAATTTGAGATAAAGTATTATTTATTGTGCTTTACCGCATTATTATGTTCTGAAATAAATCCTATTACCCCGAATAACGATTCAATTTAAGAAAAACAATACTTAACTGAACGTGCATTTCTCTAATAATTTCCAGGGTCAAATTATTTAATTAATTCCGAGATCTATATAATATTTTCAATATATAAAATGTTTATATGGTAAAGACTAGTATTGAATACTATTTAACCGAATTAATTTAGTTTTATATTTATTAAGTTCCTTTCAATTGTACATTTTTTTGTTGTTGTTTCAGGTAACTGGCCTTTTCCCTGTGTCCTTTGCAACTGATGCCTGGAGGTAAACATAATATTTCTCTATTGCTTCCAAAAAAAAAAAAAGTTTGTAATAATTTCTGTAATACTAAAAATTCTAAACATCTTGACAAATGCTTAGATTATCTTGAAATCAACAATCTCCATAAAAATTAATAGTTTAAATTATTCTCTGATTTGATAATGAAATATCTGATTTTATTACAGTCACTAAATATATTTTAATGTTTTATTAGAACTGTTATTACAATTCCAGGAGATACCCTATTAATGTTTGCTAAGGTAGATTTAGTCTGTAGTGAGCACAAGATATTGTAGGTATACAATTTCCTATGGGTGTAGGATATTAACTTTGAGGATCTATCGCTTCGGGCTTAACCCATAAACCAACCCCTGAATATATTATCAAAATCCTATTTGCCTCATAAATTTATGCACATCCCTATGTAATGTAACAAGCGCTGGCATATTTTCAGTAATGAAGGCCTACATAACAATTGTTCATTAAGGTTGTTTAATATGCTAATTTCTTATTAATTGCACATAATAAATAGTTTTTCTTCTCATGTCCAATTAGCGATTCAATTATATGTCATATATGATTAGGAAATTAATCAATTTTCAGTTTAAATAACCGCGAATTAGACGTTTTATAATTTTATTTCAAAATATGTTAAATTGATTCTTTTTCTTTAATTTTAAATGAAGATTAATTTAAATTAATATTGCAAAACCAGTACTGTTTAACCTCGCCCTAGAAGTTTTCATTAGAAAAATAATGACAAACCCGGGTGGCACCATTTACAATAGGCTCACCCAGCACGTGGCTTAGCACAAGATGTAGGACTTATTATAAATAGTGAAATGACGAAATATATGAAAATCTCTGGACAGACGGGGAGAGAAGAGATATAGTGGATGTGGGGGAAAACATGTTTCACAGCTGCAGTACTTTCAAGTACCTGGGAGGAGTTGTGAGGGAGAACAATAATTTAGAAGTAGAAATTAAGGGCAGAATGGTAGCAGGAATAAAATGTTTCTATGCCCTGCAAAAAGCTCTCCGATACAAAAGTCTTTCCAGGAAAGCAAAGCTTTTATTGTACAAAACAATAATTAGGCCAGTGGTATTGTATGCCAGTGAGACGTGGACTTTAACCAAGGAAAATAGAAAGCTCTACTGATTTGGGAGAGAAGAGTCCTAAGAAAGATCTTTGGAGACGTTAAAGAGGAGCACATGTGGAGAATCAGAAGCAATGACGAAATAAAGAAATTGTATGGAGAGCCTGATATCCTCTGTGCTATTAAGAAGAGCAGGCTAAGATGGTTGGGACATGTAGAAAGGATGGAGCCCTGCAAGCTACCTAAAAGGATGATAAATGGTGCACCAGGAGGGAAAAGGAAAAGGGGCATCCCCAGGCGTCGGTGGCTGGATGATTTGAGAGGGATGGGAATTGAAAATCGGAAGAGTTTGGCTGGAGACCGCGAGGCATGGGGAAGAGTGGTGGCAGAGGCCCAGGACTGCAGTGCCCAACAGTGAGTGAGTGAGTGATAGAAAAATCAATAGCACTGAGACCTCCTGATTAATAATGGCTCTATTTAAAAGCTTAAAAATTCCAAACAATGCCAATTATTCCTGCAATAACATTTTAACAAAGGTTCAATTGATTTGTCTTTAAATTATATAAAACAAATAAAGGAATAAAATATTTTTAAATTACTTTATTAATACTTACAAGATTTACATGATTATAATTCTTATTTTTTATGTAGTAAATTCATTAAAACCGTATTTCTGAGATTTGTTAAAATTAAACTTAATATTATTAGCATTTTTCGCATTTAAAACATAATAGTAGCACTCACTTTTTACTTTAACTTAGCTATACATGGAATACATCGTAAGGGAAAGTATTGTCTTCGTTCAAAATTTCGAATTTAAGTTTTCGAACGAAATAAATATTCTGAGGTCCCTTGAGTCCAAAACAAACAAGTCTCGCAAAATGGTCTGTGTGTCTGTTCTTGAACAGCCTAGCTAAAAAACGATAAGTCGTAAGAAACTTTATATTATTCTAAATTTTATAAATAATTGCCACTAGTCTATATATTAATATTATTCACAATTTATATTGTGATGATTATCAATATGCAACATATTATCAAAATGATAATTGGATAAACTATAAAGTGCTAAATTATTTTTAATCCTAAGTCACTTTAATAAAAAGCTTAAAGGATCTAATTCCCGAATTCTTGGCACTCACTTATCATTTATCATTTTCAGGGGTTCAATTTGTTTTATTACAGGTCGTTTTGCATCAGCACTTGCTAATTCTTTTGGTTTATATTATTTCTTTTGATCTTTTCATATCCCGAAATTCACATTATGATAAGCTTCTCCAGTTACCTTT
Organism: Halyomorpha halys; assembly: GCF_000696795.3. Taxonomy (NCBI): domain Eukaryota; kingdom Metazoa; phylum Arthropoda; class Insecta; order Hemiptera; family Pentatomidae; genus Halyomorpha; species Halyomorpha halys. Next base: position 164,489 of record NW_027113204.1, on the reverse strand, counting down.
AGCGACATTTGGCTTTCTGATCTTATGTGAATAATTTAATCATCGATGTAGTTTCTTTAATACTATTCTTTTTTCGGACTGATCTTGAAAACGTACTTGACTTAAAAATTCCACTAAAAACAAAAGAACAGATCGACTCTGCTATCGAAATACTTTCTAGATCGATAGGAACTACTATCACTAACAATACTTCACCAATAAACATAAAAAGTTTTAGAGAAAACAACTTACCTCGTCATATACAGGCATTATTAACAGAAAAACGCCGGGCAAGAGCGAGGTGGCACAGAACAAGATATCCCTCGGACAAAACTCATTACAATAAATTGACTAACAGACTAAAAGCAGAAATTAGAAAACACAGAATACAAAATTTCCAGAACTTAACAGAAAACTTAAATACCACTGACAAATCATTATGGAGAACTACTAAAAAGCTACTAAAATACAAATCTTTCAACCATCCACTTCTCACTGAAAATATGACTTAGACACGATCAGATGAAGAAAAAACTCAAATGTTCGGCGAACAGCTCTTCAAAACTTTTAACCCCCATCCTGATATCCTTAATCCAACCCATCTTGAACATGTTGAATCAGAGATTACAATTCCACTCGAAATGACCCTTCCTCCTAATCCCCTTCATCCCTCAGAAATAATAAACATCATCTACCAATTACCTTCTAATAAAGCTTCTGGCCACGATCTTATCACAGCACACATTCTGAAACAGCTCCTTCGTAAAGCCATTCTATTCCTTACCTATATCTATAATGCTACACTCCGATCCACCTATTTCCCTGACCCTTGGAAAATGTCTATAATATAACAACCATTTTGTTCTTTATACGCGCCCCCACTTTATCCACTACACCACACCCTATAATTACTTGATAGTTTCCCATTAAATGAACTGTCACTTGTTTCCCTTGAGCCCCCACTTACCCAAACCTGCCTCCCTCTCAGTGCTGCAGGGCCAACCCAGGGTAATCAATTGACACTTATACACCTTGACCTGGGGTGTCCTCTCTCCGCCGTCCTACATCTCCAATGTTCATCGCCACACGATCGTACTCGAGCTCTCAGTCCACCAGACAGCTTACGACTCCCTTCACTCTTATTATTGACAGGCCGCCATGTTTTTCTCGTAAATTGTAATTCCTCAGTGTGCGGCCGCCCCACTTCAGGCATCCTCAAATTTCGCGTACGTTTCTGGGTTCCTGAGTATCTTTCTCTGTCTCTGATACTTGTGATGATTCGCTTGGTGATTCAGTATGCCTTATTCGTAGGTTCTTCCTCCTTGCTGAGCATTGACCTCCATTGTCTCCCCATGGCTCACATCTCTTCTTTTATACATATTGGAGCATTGCGTAGCGATATGACCCTCATTGCTACATTCGAAGCATCTTGTGCGCGGGCAATATACCACTAAATCCCCAATCATTCCGCAACTATGACACTTCTGATCCTCCTACCCGACACTTCCGACCATTGTTTTGAGGTTTTGCTAGACACCTACTAATTTCTTGCAGACTAGCTCGCGCTCTTTTATCCTCTCCGTGATCTCTTCTTCTCCAAGGATTGGACATATTTCTTGGCCGTTGATATTCTATCCGGATCCACGTCGGCTCTTCTACTTCCATTTGGGCCTCCACCTCTGTAGCACTTGTATCCATGAGATCTTGAGTACATTCCACAAATGAACGCTCTTTTGGAAATCCCTTCTTCTTCTCTTGCTCTTTTGACAATTGAACCTTTAGTACCATGGACAGGAATTGCATCTGACCCTGCACCTGGAATGTTTCCATCATCTCACTGAGTTTATCTACAATTCTGTTGTAGCGTGCCAGGAGCTCCGCAGCATACTGCCCACTAGACTGTTTCGGTTTCCTTGTCTCTCAGATCATCATTAATATGTCTTTCTCTGGGGCCCATTGTCCTCCTCCGAATCCTTTTTTTAACCTTTCCTTGAAAACTCTCCAAGGGGTCTCTTCGTCCGCTTGAATCGTATTGAAGATGCTCCTCTTCACTCTGCAGATGACCGCTGCTTTTATGCCTCTGCATTTTCGCTATCAAGTAGATTCTCGATAGACTTCGCTTCTATTCGGCTTATTTGTCTGTCACCCCCTTTTATGAAGTGGATCAGTTCTTCTGTTACCCCGGTAAACTGTTCGAGGTCAAAAACGGCCTTCCTAAGACTTGGGCGGTTGCTGTGCGTACTTTTATATACTCAAGTGTTGTGGCGTGGGCTTCCATTAGAGAAACTTCCGGTAGTGGGGCAAGCTCCGGGGGTAGAGGAGTCACCTCCATGGGAGGTGCATCCTGGACCTGGTTTTGACTTAAAGTTTCCATGTTCAAGACCGCTTGTCTGACGATACTGTTGGCAGCCATTATTTAAAAAAACTGAGAGAAGGAAAAAAGGATTGCAAACTAAGAAAACAGTGATAAAAATTCTTTTCAAAAACAAATATCGCTCCTGTAACTAAAGTTCCTGGGTTTCGGCACCACTTAAACGATTGGTAGTCTTAGAAAAAGTCTTTAAAAAAGAGAAAAGGGAGAAAGAAATGACCAACTCGGTTGCTGCTCAAACACTCTGACTTTTATTGAGACCAGCTCTTCTATATTTACATTAGTCAGCTGATCCAATCGATCAGCTGATATGAATTGTACAGCTGACTGTAACTTATACATACAAACGATATAAACACGATTTTTTAAAAATATTTCTCTGGACTGGGAATATTTTTTAATTAAATTACCAAACAAGTCTCCATTATTTAAAAGCCCTGAAATAAATTTATAAAACTTTCTCTTACCATCGATCATTTGTTGTTTAAATATACTAATCTCACTACGATTTTCCATTCCTTGGAAAAAAATTGATCCTCAAATTATTATATATTCGGCATTAAAACAATTTACGCTAAAATATCTCAATTTTTTTCTATTATACATTTCACACTGTTGCTGAGGATAAGTTTTTATAATAGCATTATATACTAACGTTGTTATCATGTATCGCCTAGAAAGTCATCTGCATCGATAATCTGATCTGTTTAAATTTTGTTTCCTTACTATTTCTAATGAAATAGTCAGATGTATTGTATCGCGGATCACACCTTGAATTTAATAGGCATTTAGCCCTTGGATTTAGTGGATTAGGTGGGGGTAATTTAGGGAACCTGTATTAGAATGTAATACTGTAAGACAGGATCTGAATTCCCTGGTGGATAATAATTCAATCGGATGTCCCTATCGAAGAGCCTGTGGGACCTCATTAGGTAATTAGTAGTGGTCTGTACTACAAGTCCTTTCAGCTTTCTTTTCTTCTACAGTAGCTTTTCCGCCTTTCTCGTCTCCTCGATGTATAACGGTCTGGTGGCGGGTTTTCCTTATGGGACATAACAAGCTCAAGGTTAGTGGATTATTTTCTTGGACAGCATTACTTTTCAAGAAAGAAAAAATATAGCTGGTTAATATTCGAATTAATGTGCAGCTTTATAATTATAACAATACATAGGTGTTATTGACCAAAAGATTTTCCGCCTTTAAACTAGACCAAACAAAAAAGTTAGCAATAGTTGCTCAAAATACCGCAAAGTGCAGGTTAGTGCAAATTCCATGACCTACCATTAATCCGCGGTCAGCAATAAATACATCTAATTCTGTTCCTTTTGGAATATGCCACTGGCTAAAATGAAACATATTTTTTACATAAAATCGTAATATTACTTCAAAATAATTTAGTACACTATATGTCATGAATTAATCCATCTGTCCAGAGTCTCTGCTCAACATAAACACATACTATAAACCATCTATAAATATAAACCTCGTTAAGGTATTAGTAAACAAACCTTGGATAATAGAAATAATCCGAAACTAAATATAAACGTGTACAATATTAATTCAAAGTAAATATAAACATTATCAATATAAATAAATAAAAACCATCAGAAATAATATGATAAATTATTTATTCTTAATTTAATTAGGAGTTACAAAAATATTTTTATAATACTTAATATTTTTACTGTAACTAAAATTATAAATTTAACTGCCTATTTTATGCCATGAAGTTATTATGATGGTAAATAAATCACATTGAATGATTTGTTTACGAATTTGGAGGACTTTATTCGTTGGCAGTGTGGAGGCCGTCCTTTGATTCTTCGGGGATTTTGTGTAAGACAATAAAAAACATTTTTTTTCATCGACATTTAAATAATCAAAACCAGAGTTAAAGAACCCGTTGTGGCAACTTTTAAACAGACTGATATTTGTTACTGCTCTTCATCATAAGAAATCATCCATTACAAGTACAATTAGTTATTTCCACATCATATTAGCACTTGTAGGCTGATGAATATATCATGCAAATTATTCGCAAGGCTCTACTAATCGATTTATATTACTTTCGATTGTTTTACTATTGATAGTGCTCCTAAATTAAAAACGAAGGAAACTACTCAATTTAAATTAAATGTAGTGTAACATATTTAAAAAAAAGGTTAGGGTATATAGAATGATAGTTTTCTTGTTATTTATAAGTCTTCATACTTTCTTAGCTACTTTAAAAAAAAACTATTTATTAAGACATCAAACTGCAATGATTTTTAAACAAAGTTCGAATTACAATCCATAATGGCTGCCTGAATTACCCGTTAACCAAAATAAAGTATTTTTTGATTAAATACAGTGTTTTTTTTATTTTTAGATAAAAACATTTGGAAAATATTACGCATTAAAGCAAGCCTTTTTTACGCAATCGGATTTAATATTGAAAATGGAATTTGTTATAATGAAGATATACAGAAATAAAAACATTTTGACACAGTAATATATGACCTTTTAATTGATTGCTCAACATTCCGAATCATTGAGTGTTTCAATTTGAATCCGGGAATCTCTTTAATTTGTCAGCAATTCATGTGTAAAATTTCTCTCTATAATCAGCTAACCTGGGCAAGAAATATTCCATTACCGGCTTTTCGTTGTAAGTTCCAACTCAGAATATACAGTAAGGGCTAGATTGCGATCGTGAAAAATTACGAATTCGAGTTTTCGACAGACAGACACAAATACACCTTTTGAGTCCGAATAACCTAGCTTCGCAAATGGTCTGTGTATTCGTGTGAGAACATCCCAGCTCAAAAATGAAACTTTGTTCGAAACTAAACTACTTATTGAGGTGGGTATATGTTTGAGATATGACTTTTTCGATAAAATCAACAGAATTGAAGTATTACTTTATAAAATCAATTTATTACATATTTTCGATTTTCTCGAAAACAACTCTAACGATTTTATATAAACTTTGTATACTATTGGCCAATGTACTATTGTCTGTCAGGGCTTGAATAAGGGATTTAAAAAAAAATCTTCTACAGTGCGTATTATGCATATAATATTGTTTATTTGAAAAAAATAAACATATCTGATAATCAGAAAAAATAAACAATGGATAAATACAAAATATTAAACAATTTTATGCATATTTATTCAGATACGATAAAAAGCCGATATTTACCGAATGCATTAAGGGTCTTTTATTTATTTAAAATATTGTATTATTTGCAGGATTAAAATTTGTATTCGTTATTCTCACCACGAGAAATTCTAAAATTACATTTTATTTGATTTTTTATTCAGTTTAATTCGATATTATTATCTAAATTCATAATAGTAGAGATTACTTCAACACGAGGCTGAATTACACTCCTCTTCTCCATGACAGTGACGCATACTAACATAGTTATCATTACCGACTCTTTAAGTTCATTAAAAGCCATGAATATCATTTAGCCAAACACCCGACAATCTTAAAAATTTACAATTACACCAATATGCTCGAAAATTTGGGAAAAACTGTTTTCTTTATATGGGTGCCGGGTCACGTGGGGATCGCTGGAAATGAACTGGCGGACGTTGCTGCCAAACAAGCACTTGCTTTCTGACACCCAAAGAAATAAGTCTTCCGGTGAAAAATAAAATATCAGCTAGTTATTATTGGCAAGCCACGTGGAATGAAATCCCGCCAAGCAAATTAAAAACAATTAAACCATGGACCACATCAAACCGTTCCAATCGCAGGGAGGAGGTAGCTATAGCCAGATTGAGATTAGGTCATACGAATTTAACTCATGCATACCTGATCAATAAGCAACCACCGCCAAAATGTCAATAATGCAATAATACACTTACAGTCAGTCACATATTTGAAGAATGCCATTTCTATTCCATGAACTTATGTAGATTGGGAGTGGGACCGAGTGTATCGGATGCCCCAAATGATGACAAAAAAAAACACATAGAAATGGTTTTCATTTTTTAAAAAAGGAATAACTTTTTGAATAAGATTTAAACCCGAAATTTTGTTGTATGTATTAAATAATTCTAAAATACGTAATTATTTAGTAATTATCTAAATAATTTCAAATCTTGAAATAGAATTATAAAGTGCGAAACATGGACGTTGATGACCTCAGGGTTTTACCACCTAAAGCCCCAACCAACAACAACAACTTCATCACGAGCCCATTAATTGCCGTAACTGAATAGGGTTAAAATGAAGATAGATTTTTTTTTCGTATCAAGTGTTATTTGTATTTAGTGTTATTATGTATTTGTCTTCTGTATTTATTAGGTTAGAATAATATGGATTTAAATTTCGTACATCCTATTTTTTGTAGATACCTCGATTCTTACATTTTTCTTTAGTAATCATTTCTTTTAAATTTCACTTACAGTTTCTTTTCCCCGATGTATGGTTTTTAGTGTATCAAATTTGAATTTATGTCCTGTTTGTCCAAAATTTGTGAAGCAGTTTGGTTAGGTTTATTGGGGTTGTTTATTATAGCGGTACAACTATATTTCTGTTGCTATAGCCTTCTTTTCAGATGCTGTTCTGTCAAAATCGTATATTTTTTAATTAAAAATTAAAAGCTTGGCTTATTTGTATCGTATTTCTCTTTGATCCAATGATTGTGAAAATGCATAAAAGTTATTCATTTTTCCTTTGTTGGATTTGTTATTTTTATTATTGACTTGCATATCTTGGAGTCTCAAAAAATAGTTGCGTTCAAATTGAAGAGGTAACTGAAGACAGGAAGGTGTTGTAAACAACTCACTGTTGGAGAAGCTGTCACAGATGAGCAGGGAAGGACACGTGGAAAGGAATTTTCGGTTAGGAACCACTTTCCTCATTTCCATAGGATCTGCCAACGGAGTGTCAGCTATTGTCTGCCTCATTAGGAGGTGGGAACTGAGGCTTTGGCATCTCATTCCATACCCACCCCATTGTTTGAAGTCTGCTATATTATCTTCTGTTTCTTTTATAAACTTTCAATCACCAGTTGTAGTATCAAGTATCATATAATACTCACGATTCACTTGTGCAGTCGAATCTCCATACAATTGATTCTTAATATAACGGCTTTCTCGATATGAAGATTTTACTGGATCTTAATTACTAATGGAATTGACCACTTTAGGCCCTATGTATTTGGCAGAAGGTTTAGGATACACA
>NW_027113204.1:146344-155030 GCF_000696795.3 Halyomorpha halys | reverse complement strand
TGTTTTCTATGTTATTATATTATATAGTATTAGTTTACGAGGATTGTTCGTAAACTGGTGGGGGGGGAGTTATGGTATGAGTCAGCTGTTATTTCGGTGTCAGCTGACTGAGGGGATCAGCTGATCGAACGTATATAAGAGATGTACCGAATACAATAAAGCCAGTGTTTTACAGCAGTTCAAGCGAGTTAGATCTTATTCTCTTATTTGACATTTTGCTTTCGCCAATACTTAGCTTATATATATATATATATATATGTATGTGTGTGTGTGTGTGTGTGATGAAAAGATGGTTAGGGGTGTGGTCAGTGATGAATACAAATAAGTAAAAACTTATCACTGACCACAAGAACTCTGGGGAATACAAGAATCTAATATAGCTGGGGGAGATTGGGGACGCTAGGCTGTCTCAGATTTTCCAGTTTCTAAACTGCTATATCTATTTTTTGAAAATACGTCAGTTATGCCCTGTTAGACTGTTATAATTAGGATGGAACCTATCTGCTTTCTGACACAACCGCACCATTTTGGAAAACGGCTATTTTGACTCCGAGGACCTCAAAGGCGAAAACTTTAATTCGAAATTTCGCAGGATCGTGCGGATGTACTTCCCCTTACCACATATTCCATGTATAGTTAAGTAATAGTAAAACTTCAATTTACATTTCATACATTTTATTCATTTATAAAATGGTATTTTTAATTTAATTTTTCCCGTTAGATTCATGTGTTACATAGGTCGAGTGATGGGCAATAAGAAAAATATTCCTTCGATTTCGCTATATTTTAAAACGAAAAACTATTTCTTAAAAGACTTTTAGTTTTATAAAATCATTGTAGAATATAAGTTAATTTGTTTCTACTTGGCACCTGTTTTACTTTCTTGCCTCAGGGTTTTATCAAAGAAAAAATCTAATTTTGTGAAACATAAAGATCTTAAAGACCTGTCTTTCCTACAATTTTAACTTGTTCCAACTCGAGCTAAGTATATTTTAATTTTTAGTTGTATTTCAATTAATAAATAAGTCAATAAAGTTTTTAAAAAGATTCATTTTATAAGTTTAGTTTATTTTCATTAAATTGTTTGATAAGATTCTTTCATTGGTTCCTAACTGCTGTTCGGGTCTCGCTTATGATAATACTTTAGTTAGTAAAATCAATTCTCTTTTTTCAGTGCTTTATTTTTACCGTTTTGAAGTTAGTTATGGTTTATATTAAAAAACAAAACAAATATATACAGACATGTATTCTTTTAACAAAACCATTTTAATGATTGGGAAAGTTTAATTTTTGTTCTTTGAAATGTTTCACACTCTATCTATAAATTTTTTTTTTTCAGATTTTGATGAAATCATTGTGGGACTAACCTCAAAGTCTACCGTTTTCATTTTAAATAAATTCATAAAAGCGATTCTAGAATAGCCAAATTATTGATGAACACGTATAAAAAAGTCAGGCGAACTGATAACCTCGTTTTTTGAACTAGGTTAAAATGTGATACGATACTGTTAGCTGTGATTTATTGTTTGAAAATTCTTTATAATTGATGTAGAACATAGCGTTAACGGAAGTTATTTTAGGAACATCACGACATATGTTGTGATGAATTCCAAATATTTCCTAGAAATAGCTGTAGGCCGTTTTATGTCTCTGAATAAAGATCCCTCTTTATTTATTTATCGGATTGAATTGCTATACTTTTTCTGTTTTAAGGGCCATGAAATATAGAAGTGGAGGTTATTTTGTCACGAAAACCTTGGTTGAATAGCTTACAATAGTAAATAGTCACGGATAGCTGTAAATAAAATTAGTTCATTGTTGGCTTCTTCTTCGGATCCTAGGGCTTATGACAATTTCTGTTCTTGGTAAATTCATAATTTCTCCAAATAGAACAGACAAGTAACTTAGTTAGAAAAATATAAAACGTTTCTATTTATAATAAATTTAAAGAATCATTTATTTATTCTTCTGTAACTTATTTTTTGAAAGTACGAAACGAACGAATAGTTGAGGATAATTTCGAAAAATCATAACATCCAATAAAAATTTTTAAAAAAAGTAAAAGCAAACAATAGGCTAAAATCTCACAATTCAGGAAATACTAATAGTAATTATTAATACTAATTAGATAATACCTAAGAGAAAAAAAAATTAATGCAAATTATTTTTAATATTAGTGTAGAAATAAATAATAGCAGAATACCTATACGAATTTACTTTGACTGTTCTTAAATTTAGGTATTGCTATGAGAAAGTTAGTTTTAGCAGCCTTGAGTTGCGTTATCGTTCCAGCCGGTACCACCTCAAACCGTTTCCTTCCATTTGTAAACAAAAACGTATTTTTCTCTTCGCTGTATAAATGCCATAATTTCACTGAATGTCTAATTGGTTTCAGGGAACGGTTCTGCAAGTGCCTGTAAGGCCACATTTTTAAAAATTTATCGTTATCCCATATTTTTGCATCATATTTTCCTTATTATTGGATTGGTGTTTTTTTAACCTAATTTCAGTAACTTCTATTTTCAAAAAACACAAAATGCACTTTACAGATCCGAAATCGGACCATCCGTTCAGGAGTAAATAGAAAAGTAAATTCTGGTGCGTCCCATGAAGCGGTACATTTAGCCTTAAGCTGGATTCATTGTTCGTATAGTAGTGACTAGTTATTTTAACTGTTTCTTTTTTAATATCCTAATTTAGACTTTTATTTATTAGTCTTAAAGCTCTAAATACTTTCCATAGAAATACTTCATTACTGATTGGAGCAAATCCAAAATATGTACAATAGTGTGGAAAAGAAAGAAACTAGCGTCGGTATTCACACTCTTCTGAGTTCCCGAGAGTAAAACGTGGTGGACCTCCAACATATGTCCATTCCTCCTTTCAATTTAAACCATTTTTTTTTTCTCATACATTGGGTCAAAAATGAATTGGCACACTCTCTCTTTTCTGCAAATCTCAATAGGATTAAGATAACTTACCATAACTAATATTTACATCACAAGAGGCCATTGGAAACTGGATTTTATAAGCAATTAATATTTGGAATCCGAAGATGAGTTTGAAGTAATCGTACGAAAATTAAACTTTCAGGGTCAAAAAAAGAATGGCATAGTTTTAAGTGTTAACTACTGGCTTTAGCGAAAACAAATAAATCTTTTTTCTTTCAATTTAATTGTTAGAAATGGGGATTAACAACGATACAATGATAACAATAAAACTCACTTGTGTCTTCGTTTTATATAAGGCATAAAATCATGGCTAAAACAAGTAAAGAAAAAATATAATTAAATTATATTCTAAAGGACTTAGTTATTGAAAAATACCTACTACATCAGTCACCAGTATAGCAGAAGAGGTCGCATCAACTTTCAATACCGCCTGCAGTTTATTAACAGTAAGAAATATCATCCACAAATATAATTATTATGGTAGGATTTAAAGGAAAAAACCCTTGATTACTGAAATGCGACTCGAGTATGCTAAATTATTTGTTAATAAGATTTACAATTCAGGAAAAATGCTATTTTTTCAGATAGAAGTAAATTTAATATTTTTGGCTCTGATGGTACGTTTGGCGAAAACCCCTAGTACCGACTTTCAACCACAACATGTGACTCCAACTGTGGAATATATAGGTGGAGGTGCTCGAGTTTGGGGTTGCATGTGGTGGAATGGTACAAGAAGCTTGGCCTTCATTGATGACATTATCAATACCGATAAATATGTCGGCATGATTTAAAAAGTGGTGCCGAAAAGCTGGGGATCAAAGATAATTATATTTTTTTCTGATTATACCATGTATGTGCAATTTATATATCTCCGATTACGGATTGATAAGTATGCTGTGTGAGATAGCAACCTGATGTATTTAGGCAGCATAGATAAATAAAGTATTCCTCTCTCTCAACAAGACTGCGACCCCAAGCATACGGCTAACAAAATGAAAGAGTGGATGTTGTACAATGTTCCGAGGGAACTTGAATTGCCACCACAATTTCTGGACATTAATGCTATAGAACGCAAGGTACTTATTGGATCTGAAATTAATAAAAAATAAAATATCTTCAAAAAATATGCTAAAGAAAGCTTTTTCTCAAGAATGGCGTAAAATTTGTCAATAGTTAACTAAAAACCTTGTTTCGTCAATGCCAAAACGATTACATAGATGCAAATGAAAAATTGTAAAAACAATCTCAAATCGACTGTCTTTTTGTTGGAAGGCTTGAAAATGAACAAACGACAAACTGGTTCGGATTAAACATTTATTTGGTCCATTTAAACATTTCAAAAAACTAAAACTAAAATAATCAAAAGATGACTAATGATGAATGCAAGTAAAAATAAAAAGGCCTCTCAGATGAAAATAAAATAGTTATATAAATTATGAAGATGACAATAAACTAATTTACAAATAAACAAATAAATATATATAAAACAAATACTAGTCGACGTAAGCTGCTCCACTCCGATAGGTCCGAGGAAGAGTGGTGCCGAGATCTTGTAGCTAAATACGCCGCTGTAATGGTCCAAAGCTGGTATAGTGGCTCATCGATAGTCAAACATCCAAAAGCCGTATTAATGTATTAGGCGTGCCGACAAAATGAACGCAGACAGGGCTGGTTACACTCGTTAATAGCCACTAATTATCCGGAACTCATATTAAAGTCGAAACACAGAAAAGGTCTGGTTTCGAATTGTAATGACGATGAAAACACTCAAAAAATGTCTACACTATTAAACTATAAGGGCAGACAGGGCTGCTGAGACGCTATCATGGCCACTAAATTGCCGGAACTGCTATAAAAAAAACTAAGATGATCGGTCCGTTGCTAGGTGCCACCATAGCAACAATTATCAGGCCCTAGCAACTGTCTCTATTACTCATTATAACACACAAATATAGTTACATTTTTTCTTTTCAAATAACTAAATCCAATTAAATTATTATAAATAAAAAAAATCGTTGTTAAATTAAACACTAAGACTAACTAAATATTATTTACAAGGTAATTATATATTATGGCGTTAACATACCGCCCACCAATTTTTGTCTTGGGACAAAAATTTAACGTGTAATTAGCAGTTTTCTGCATTGACTACTCTGAGGAAAGCAATGGGGCCAATTTTGCGACAGGTCTAATAAAATCCTCTTTCGCTGTTTTATTTGATTACCCTTACTTTACTATTAGATCAAGGGAAGATTTCTAAAATTTCTTTCAGAATGTCTATTACGATAGAGAGACATTTGATTCATTGAATAAACTACTATTTAGATAAGCTATAAATGAATCGAAGGGCCAGGAACTGCCAACCCTGAGAGTCCCTCGCTGTCCGGATATAGGGACGTTTTAAGTTTCCATTTCCTTTAAAAGAAATTACCTAGTTTGTGCTAGCAAAAGGGCAGCACCCAAGACCACTTATTAGGATGGGTATTGTCTTTGATGATTCTAATCGAATTTTTGTAGAGAGAGAAATACTTTATTAATCTGTGCTGCCCAAATACATCAGGTTGCTACATCACACAGCATACTAATCAATCCAATATCGGACATAATTAAATTACATATAATTTCATGGTATAATAAAATAGAAAGAAAACAGTTTTTTCCCTACAGTTTCCTTTTCAATCAATTTCAGTCTACACCAAATACAAATATTCCAATTCATTCCTTTTTTTCTTTCCCTTTTCTGTTCTTTCAATTTCACCTTTTCACAATTTTTAATTCACTCGATCAACAAATTCACCCTTCTAGATCCTCTCCAGTGACCCGCTAAACAAATTCACTATTAGACGGCAATGTGAGATCAGACCATTAATAATAGTCACAGCAGTAGATCAGTTTACCAAAAAACAAACAAATAAATACATTTTACCAGAACAAGATCAACACATAGATTCAAAGGAAAATATAATAAAAAGCTGGTTACAAGAAACACTTTAATGGATAAAGTTTTAAAAAAATAAAAAATATAAATAAATAATAGTACTAACAAAATAAAATAATTTAATGAATAAATAAGTTAAAACACTCAAATCGACAGGTCCACATATTAAAATAAATAAATAAAACAATGAATAAGCTCCGAGCTAATTCCCATGCAGGTGATGGTGTATGATCCCCAGGGAGTCCAAAATAATATTTTCTGCTAAGATCGCAATATCCCCGATGCTAACACCTAGGCCTTCTAAGAAGCTTCTTGTTCTATCTGGTATTGTTCCGTGAGATCCAAACAAGAGGCCTCTTACGGCGAACTCTCTCTCTCTCCGAAGGTCTCGCGGAATTTTTCCTTAAGGAAAGTGGCGTATTATACATATATTTCCTTTTTTTCCCTTTCCACTCCACCTTCCTGTTCGATGTCATTACTTTCAAATCTTACCGTCGGATCCAAAACCAGAGCCGTGCCTCCGACTTTTGTAAATGCGACAATATCGGTGTATCTTACGGACCCGTCGGTGTCAACACAATAGACCTCCTCGAAGCAGGTTAAGTCTTTTCTTTCAAGGAACTTCATCAATTCTTCCTTGATCCTGTGGTGCCGGCGTGTTATAAGTGTGGGGCACTTTCCAAGCACATGAGCTGGTGTTTCAGACTCTCAGAATTGCTGTCCACCGGCTCCTGGGACTCCACACAGGGGTGCGTTGTTGATATTAAGTTTCAGGGTGTTCGCCCATTCTGACCCCGAGAGTACCTGCTTCTCACATACATATCTATTAGCTTTCGGAGTCTCTTTGAAATGGCGAACACCAATACCCTTCCACATGCAACTGGCCCATTCTTCGAAAGCATTCTCACCCAATGACTGCCGTAGAGCTCTCACACTTTGGTTGCCCTTATCCACCCCAAGTTTATCAGCACATGCCGCGATTTCGGTTTCGTAACAGAATATAGACTGGAATAGGGCATTTGGAACATTCGACAGTCACTGGGCTATGGACCAATGCTGCAGTGGAGCTTCCCATTGACAGCGGATCAGACCCAGTCCTGTCCTCGATACCTCCTGGGTGCGAACAGCATCCGAGCGGGGAGCCCGATGATGGCCTTGATACTCCTGCGGATATTTGTATCAATGCCCTCCAATATCGCAGGACGTAGCTTTGTGAGGGGAGCATTCTGGAGAGGGTAAACAAGGCCCGGGAACAAGTATTGGTTGAATACGTTGATCTTCTGTTCGGACTTGAGCAGGCCCGAGCTCACCAATTTATCGAGGTTATTAGTTATATTTGTCACCATCTCTTCTCCAAATACTAGCTCTCCCGAGAATGTACATCCAAGATATTTGATGGTGTCCTCGGCTCTTGCCGTTTTAATGACCTCCGTATTCTCAAGGGAGAGCCTTGTTGACCGCAGGCTAATAATAACTATAACTAAATCTGTTTCTATACGCTCTTTTCATACTGAAATCTTTAATAGATTGTGGTTACATATCCGATTCCTGGTCCATAAGTGAATCCCATTATTGCAGCATGGATGTGTTTTCGAGGAAACACGCACCGGGTATTCAAGTTCAGAGCACTAGTAAAAGAGAATTGAAGGATTTCCTATAACCATTAGCTATTACAGGTGAAACAGGACTGTACCCGCTTAACATGTCCTCTTCATAGCAATTGTGAATATGACTTTGCCTTAAAAATTACTGACACAGGTCACAACTTCGAGAAACACCAAATATGATGCCACTTTTGGTCAAAACTTATTTAAATTTTTAATATGATATATTAGGCAGTCCCACTGTATTATAGGATCCCACGGCATTCCCAATTCTTTGACCCATTGTTTATTTTTCTCCGAAAATTTATAAGCTTCTAGTTGGCTGTAATTGAATGAAATTAAAAGGTCTGAAGTGTAACTCGTACATTTTTTCAAAGTGGACCCACCCCATTTGAGTAATTCAATCAACTCTTTCTGAATTTCGAGGGCTTCATCAAAAGTATTCGCTCCAGTTAGTATATTATCCACGTATATGTTATCTTTTAGGACGACAGATGGTTTTGGATAGGAGGATCCTTTATCAAGTATCAACAGTTGAATTTCCCTTACAGCTAAGAATGATGAACAAGATAGCCCAAAACACGGTTTAGTTGATATCCCATCATTGATTTTGAAGAATGAAATCGGAATATAAAATGTCGATAGGGTACATAATCCGGGTTTATCTGTATTTGAAGGAACATTTGGCATATATCTGAGGCTATAAAATATGGGTATCGACGAAAATTAAGCTAGGTGACGCCTTAGCAACAATTATCAGCCCCTAGCAACTGTCTCTATTACTCATTATAGTACACAAATATAATTACATTTTTTCTTTTCAAATGACTAAATCCAATTAAATTAATATAAATAAAAATAAACGTTATTAAATTAAACACTAAGACTAACTAAATATTATTTATAAGGTAATTATATATTATTGCGCTAACAATAATGATGAAGAAATATTAGTGGCATTCAGTTCAAATCTATGAACTATTATATTCACAATTAAAATTGTGCCAATACTTTTTGCCAATACTATGTATTTAATGTATATTTCCATTTATTGTTCACTTCATTTAAATACTGTTCTATCATGTTTACTTTACAAATTATTTTCGTTATTGTGGCACAACTGCCGTCTCCACTCCTCCCAGTACCAACGGTCATTTTTGTTTTGACTGCCGTCAAAATAGGTATGCATTCTG
>NW_027113204.1:139457-140584 GCF_000696795.3 Halyomorpha halys | reverse complement strand
AATTGTAATTAATATTTTATTAACTATTTTTAATACTAAAGCAAAATCGAACATTATCCGCTAATCAGTTTAGAGTAGTTCCATGTAGGTGTACTATATTCCACCTGGCATTAGTTTTGGTTTTTTTTAAATCAACCAATCAGTCGTCTATAAAAAAAGTTGTCCTGTCCCTTTAAATCGTCTCTCCGTTGTCATGATTAAAGCGGGCGATCCATCACGGGAACGTTCTTTCGTTTTGAATACTCCTCATCATAATTCTATGACTGTAGGCTTTCAAAAATGAAGTCATGAACGTCAAAGTTTTCCTTCCATGGGGAAATCTCTCTTCGGTGTATTGCTTTTGCTGAGGCCAAGATTGCTTACAAAAAAAAACACTCCGCTATATCTTGTCGGTGGAGGGGAGGGTGGGGGAGGGGTAGAGAAGTATGATTGACAGTGGAAATAACTGTCTGCAGCAGGAATGGCCACTTTGGGTCGACAGCTGTTCACGACCGGTCCTTACAAAACCGGGCCCCAACCAATTAGTTCAACCTTAAATATTTTCCATGATTTAATTACACCTAATAGTGTACATATAGTAGTGTTCCGCCTAAGTGACCTTGATTAATAAATGTGTGCATTAATGAGAGCGATGAATACAAATTCATTTCTCCGTGTCCAAACAGCTAAATTTTAAGTATTTATTGATTACTAATTCTCATTCATTTGTATATTAATATGGTTATATTTACTTTAGTTTCCGTCTCAGATGGTCAGGATAAAACTTTTTTATCCTAGCTAATCTTGATTCGCTATATTCGAAACCATTATCTAAACCTCATTACAGGGAATTTTTTTTAAATTAAATTCTTTCTAGTAACAAACTCTGAATTCACATGGCAAAGAGACTATCCCCTGCAAATCGATTATTGATAAAAAATATGGTTAAGTATTAGCTTTTGAAAAATCTGGTAATTACATATCTATTTACACTTGCGTTAATATTTTTTACAAACGTATGTGAATATTGATAAGTTATCTTTTACTGAAGTGAACCCAAAAATAATAGGAGAGAGAAGAGTGTGAAATGAAACGCTTGAAGTACTCTCAAAGACTGATCTATTTGCAGAGCCTGTCCGTGTATATAT
>NW_027113204.1:131332-134477 GCF_000696795.3 Halyomorpha halys | reverse complement strand
TACAAGGGCACGGCGGCTGACGGTGATGAGATAAGCAACAATCATGTCACTAGGAAAAAGCTATGGGAAAAAGTCCGGGGAAAATTGGAGAGGGAAAAAACCAGGAGAGTAGCTCGGGAGAATATGAACCTCACCGATAGGATGGGAATGATTAAAATTGGGACAATTGTATATAGAAAATTTGTATTCCCTCGGCATACTCCCTACGATATGTACCGGCAAGTTCTCTCTACTAAATCCCCACCGGGTCAAACTTATAAAGTCGGGATCTTATTTTCTGATGCCCCCACCTTGCCGCGGACACCGGAAGACCACGAAAACGCCACCACTGCGATGCCGTCTTAATTCTCTATCGTGGCATGGAAGAGAGAACCTGGACTGCCTCTAACATCACGCCAGGAGTCGAGGACAAGCTGGCCTGCCTCCGAGATAGAAAGACGTTCTTCCGGACACCTAAAGCGAAGCACATGGTCTTCACCATTTCGACTACTAGTCTACCTGGACGAGGGAAGCTCCAATCAGACGCAGAAGTGACCGCGACAGCTAAACTTCCAACATAGTCACTCAGATAATCATATATTATAATGTTTGAGACCACCTTAGTTCTGTTCTTAAATCATGTAATCAAAATGATTACTAAGCTAACTCACTAACCCCAGTTGCCCCTTCAGGGAATAAATAAAAAATATGCAGGTTTTTGACAGAAAAGGTCTCACATTTTCAACCACGCCTTTGTTCCACAGTGATGAAATACAATTTAAAAATACAATACCTGGAGTACGCCTCGAGCAGGTCTCTATGTATCCCCTAGGAATAAAATAAATAAGAAATAACTCTTTATAAAATAACTTAAACAAGTTACAGAGAAAAATACAAAATAATATTTACAAAATTCACAAAGAAACCTAAAATAAAAAAAAAAACATTAAATGGAATAAATATTTACATTTTTTGTAATATAATCTAGTTGTGGCAATATGAGGACACTCCAGTTTTTATATTATTATTATTCATATATCAGCAATGACTGGTAGTTTTAACTCTTCAATATGGACAGTTCTCCTTATACTCTCAACTGTAACAATATTATATTCACTAATGGTTATCACCTAGAAGGACCCTCATATCACTGTATCTCCTTACCACTGCTAGATCCTAACTTTCTATTTACGATCGTATTTTGATCGCTCCCATCCTATCTGTGACCTTTAAATTCTCCCGAGCCACCCTCCTAGATTTTTCCTTTTCCATTCTTCCCCGCGCCTTTTCCCATAACCTTCTTCGAGCTACATGTTTGTTGTGTATTTCCTCTCCATCTGCTGATGTCCCCTTATCGTCCCATCGGTGTCCTCGAAGCCCAATGAGGATCTCAACTGGTGAAAAACCCATAACTGTATGTACAAAATAATTGTATGCCGCAATCGCGTTAGGCATTGCCACGTCCAGTTCCTGGTCAGTCTGATATAGTCGAAGATGGTCAATCGAGTACTTTTTGTCTTAGTTATTCCCGTTCGGCTTCCTGTAATCTTTCACCACTCCGTATTTTTCAGTAGTATCACATGGCGCGGTCTTATTTTTAACTGCCCACAATGGACTATTGTATGGGGATGTACTATCAATAATTATTTCCTGGTGTTTTAACCTTTTGAGCTCTTCCCAGATGTTGTGACGTAGCCCCTGCAGGTATCTCTTCCCTTTTACATATGTAACCTTGTCTTCTTTTAGTATGATCTCGTGCACTGTCTTCCCGGTTACTCCGAGCTTCTCTTCTTCTTTATCTTCATATTCTCTCCTAATTCTGTCTCTAGTTCTCACCCTGATTGATTGCTCCGACCCGTGTGACCTCGATTTTTCTTTGTCGATGGCAATTGTACATTTTACCCCCAACTTAATTCTCTATTTTCTCTTTATGCTATTAACCCAAACACCCACATTTCCCAGCAGGTCACATCCCACAATCACTTTGTATTCCCTCGGCATACTACCTACAATATGTACCGGCAAGTTCTCCCTACTAAATCGTGAGGAAATTACAAAATGGCGGCAGGGCACACTTGGCCTCCACCAAACTTCTAAGTCTCTCAAACAGCAGAAAAACAAAAATGGCGGTCGGACACACAAGGGCACTTCTAAAACCCTCAATCTCTCAAGTTGCAAGAAAAACCAAAATGGCGTACGGAGGTTATAATATAAGATGTTACCTAGCCCTTCGATGGGTGGTTGGGGTAAACAAAATTTTAAAAAATGACGTTCAAGCACACTCAGCCCCTGGTGGCGGTCACGTGACTTAAAAGAGGGCGTGGTCTAATGATCATGTGAGTGATTATGTCGAACTAAATTTGAATATTAATCCCCCGCCAGGGGTCACGCGACCTAATACTAACCTCCGATTGGCTGCCTAATGATCACGTGACCGACCACGTGAGCGGTTAAAGGTAGGTCGAAGTAAAAATTCAAATTCAACCCCCCCCCCATAGATCACGTGACCGGTGGTTAAGGTGGGTTCGAGGCTAGGGTTCAAAGTCGAAGGTCACGGAAGTGGTTAAAGTAGGGTCGAGGCTAGGATCCAAAGTCCAAGGTCACGGGAGTGGTTAAGGTAGAATCGAGGCTAGGGTCAAAGATCAAAAACGATCCTCCTAGTGGCCATAGAATAGGCTTAATTACCCTAATAAGGTTCTATCAGTGAGGTAGGAGCGGATTATAAGGAAATATGGAGGAGATAGGAATTTACGAAGTTTATAGAGCAGACCAGACACGATCAAAAGCTTGTTCAAGTTGAGTTTTTTTTAGGATTTTGCCCATAATGGGCAGGAGTGAAATAGGACGGTAGGAAGATGGATATTCAAGTGGCTTGGAGGGTATGGAAAACATTTTTATTATAGACATTTTCCAGGGGTCAGGGAAATAGGTGGATCATAACGAGGGAAGTGTTTCATAATGTGTGCTGTGATAAGATCGTGGCCAGGAGACTTTTTAGAAGGTAATTGGTGGATGAAGTTCATTATTTCTGAGGGATGAAAGGCATCAGGAGGAAGGGTCATTTGGAGTGGAATTATAATATCTGCTTCAACATGTTCAAGATGGATTGGATTAAGGATATCAGGATGGGGGTTAAAAGTTTTGAAGAGGTGTTCGCCGAACATTT
>NW_027113204.1:130410-131282 GCF_000696795.3 Halyomorpha halys | reverse complement strand
TGCAACGTGGGGCGAAACGTTGGCTCATTAAAATAGTATAATTCTACTATTTGAGTTTTTTTGACCGCACCCGGACCATATTCCTTTCATCTTTATTAAATTCGTTCTAATATTTATATAATTTACTCATGGATTTAATGTCCCAAACATATAGTGTTGTTATAAATGTATATTTGTGGTATGTTATTCAAAACGAAACCGTGTAAGCTGAATGAAAAGATTTGAAACAACAATTAAAGCCAAGTGATAGAATTTTAAAATAGAAAATCTTAAACTAGAGTTAATTATTCAAAAAATTTTAATTAATTAAAATATATAAATATTTGTTCGTTGGCAGTTCTTAAATAATGCTAACTGAGGACAAACGTGTGGATGGAGCACTAGTGCTTGCCTAAACGACCTTTGATTTGAGGCCAAAGGCCTACAATGGACGGGTCGACCACAAATTCAGGCTTGTACCAGAAAATCTAAATAACCCATCTAAACGTTCGCAGTAGTTTGCCAAATGTGTAGCTGCATTTTTAGAATGTAAGGCGAACCGGATAATGTTTAACTATTGTTCTCAAATACAGGCTGTACTTCATTATTAGGACCAAACGCTTAACCATATCAATAAGGTCTTAAAATAAATTCGGAAAAAATATAAATTTAATTATTCTATGGAAACTCCATTGACAGCATAGAAATTGACTATCATTTTATTCTTTAGTATCCTAAAAGGTTTGCATAAATAATAACTAAAAATCTAAAATTTCCTTAAATTTATAACGTTCAGTTGAAAACCTATTTCATATCATAAATAGAAAAATGTCTTCCCATTTTCCGTTATAAAATGCTAGAAAACCATAAAACTATTAGTTATAACATATATA
>NW_027113204.1:123864-129671 GCF_000696795.3 Halyomorpha halys | reverse complement strand
TCCATAATGATTTGTCAGTGGTATTTAAGTTTTCTGTTAAGTTCTGGAAAATTTTGTATTCTGTGTTTTCTAATTTCTGCGTTTAGTCTGTTAGTCAATGTATTGTAATGAGTTTTGTCCGAGGGATATCTTGTTCTGGGCCAACTCGCTCTTGGCCGGCGTTTTTCTGTTAATAATGCTTGTATGGGACGAGGTAAGTTGTTTTCTCTAAAACTTTTTATGTTCATTGGTGAAGTATTGTTAGTGATAGTAGTTCCAATAGATCTAGAAAGTATAGCAGATTCAATCTGTTCTTTTGTTTTTAGTGGAATTTTTAAGTCAAGTACGTTTTCTAGATCAGTCCGAAAATTTTTGCAGTTTACCTGTCCTGTAACCATTGAAGGGGGAGAGGGTCTAGGAATAGGATTTGAATGGATGTGAAGTAGAACCGGGCTATGATCTGAAGAGAGGTCGTCTAAAGATTTAAATATGGATTGTGAGGTGGGTATTTGGGAAGTAACAAATATATCAAGGATATCGGGACGTTTTTAAGGGATGTAGGTCAATAAGTAAGATTTTTAGGAGAGAGGATGGAGTAACTTATCGGATGTTGTGACTCGGGAAAGAGTCCTACCGTTGATCTTTGGCGTTGTAATCTCCTCCAGCAATAAATCGCGGACCAAGGAACCGGAATAAGGAGGCAAGATGGCTATAGGAAAGGGAATTACGTGGAGAACAATACACAGTTGAAAGTGTAATGTTAAACGGGCGAGAGGATAAGAGAAGGGCAATCTAAAACCTCTTGTTGTGTTTGTTGATTTTTTTATTTTTATTTTTCTTTCTCCTTCTTAGTTTGTTATTTAATTAATTAATTAGGTGTGTTTTTTAAATGCTATAAACCATGTAACAAATTATATATACTCAAATCTTTTGTATTGTAAACATATAATATATGTAGTATGCCTTTCATGACATGGAACATGTATTAAGGAAATAAATTATCTCTTTATTGGGTTACCATATTGAGAAAATATAAATATGTATGTATATATATAAACTTAAAACATAAAGGGGAAAAAACTGACCGCACCCCATCCATCCTCATTATAGTAAATATCTGATTATGAGTTGGATTAAATTTCGATAATGCTAAATGTTAGATATATTTCTGGAATAATAGTATTAATCTCTGGGTTACTACTTTCTTCTCTTATCTTTCATTTACTGTAAAATCAATGAATTTCGAAGTGAAGGATTCGTCTTAAATGTGTTGGATTGGAACGAATATTAAATTCGTTTTTATATCCGTCATATACAACTTTATTTGCCCATTTTCAAAAAAGAAGGTAACGGCGGAAGAAATTGTTCTCCAATAAGCGAACATTAGAATGGCTCAAGGTAGTGGACAGAGAAAAAAAAAGAGGTCTAGAAGCCGGTCCTGCTAAAAAGGCCGCTGAAGGCTAGCGGCGGCAGGTGCGGGCCCTCCCCACCTCATCTCCTCATCCCATCTTCCTAGTCCTCTCTTCTGCCTCTCATCTTAATATACTCGCGGAACAATTGTAAATTTTAATGTTGAACTTAATACTTCCAAAAGAGGCGGAAAAAGTTATCTCCATATGACGACTACATCATTTGATGGATACAAATCTTTCCTGTATTTTTAAAGACAGTAAAATTTTATTCGACTAACCTTTTATTTATTGTAGGTAATTGATTAGCTATTAACGTT
Organism: Halyomorpha halys; assembly: GCF_000696795.3. Classification (NCBI taxonomy): domain Eukaryota; kingdom Metazoa; phylum Arthropoda; class Insecta; order Hemiptera; family Pentatomidae; genus Halyomorpha; species Halyomorpha halys. The sequence goes on along the minus strand of NW_027113204.1, from coordinate 127,963 downwards.
GTTTTCATTAATTTTAGCTGACCTATCCTGCCAAGACACTTTGTTTTCTCATCACCTTCTTAAACCTGTAATACATTATTTTCAAGCTATCGTTTCCAACCTGGACAAGTATTGTTCACGTCACTACTAACTTTTTTAGGATCAAACCCGAATATACCGACAACTCAAAACTGTATACTCGGTATTTATATTTTTAAAATCACCAAATTTACTGTCACCAATATGACATCGAATCGACAAAAACATATAAGAAATAGGACTGTCAAATTTCTTTGATTTTCTTAACGACAAAATCAAAGGATGGCCTGTCAAATTTCATCCCACTGCAAAGCTTGGGGGCTTCAATTAATCAAGTAAAGAAATTGTATGTGTGTAACTATCTATCCTTCTTTTTACGAAAATAAACAAATTTGAGTGCGTATTCTATGTTGTGGGGTTATTATTACCTGCTTATAATAATTAATATCGTCGTGTGTAGTAAAATTACTTTTAAAGACGGTGCCCGCTAAGGACAAAAAAACCATGAGTATAGAAAATTCAGTGTGATAAGTGATAGACTTATGTTTTATGTTTTACTATTGATTATTTTGATTCATACTATTTGAATATTACATATCGGTAAACAAGGTAATAATCAGAAGATATTAGATGAATAATAAAAACAAAAATTTTGTATTGAAAATTGAATATAAAAAGTTTAATTCAAATTGTGAAACTTTAGGAAAAAGGTCAATAAAAAATTTTAATTAATGGATTTATTTTAAAAGTTAGAAATAAAGAGGAAATTTAGGAAAGTAAATGGAATATTTGACGATATGAACGAATAGATCAGCTATAATTCCTTATTTCGAGATCGCCTTGGTGATCTGCACCAACTTTCGTAGGGTAATTTAACATTAAAAATTGTTTTTAACAGTTGACTTTGTAGGAGTTTAGTCTCCACTAGGACCACTGTTAACAACTTATATATTTTTTACTAATAGAGTAATTGTAAAATTAATAAATAAAATGAAGCTGATAGAACGAATGAGAATATAATTATAAATGGAAAAAGAAAAAACAAATAAACAAATTTTAAAAATATCTATACGTATAACCAGTCGGTTGGACATCATATAAAAAGGATCACCTACTTCTATACCCGTTACTCAAGGAACAGTTTCTGTTTAGTGCCAAATCCAACAAAGAACTCTCATGGGTTTTAGTCATATATGTGTTTTTCATTTATTTTAACTTTTGTATATATTCAATTCATCACTCTTTTTCAGGTCTGGTGCAATAAACGACTACTTTGGCCGTGTTGGAACATGCTTTATCGGTTTGTACTATTAAATATTTATTATTTATTTATTACTCAAATATTTTTTGAGATATTAGAAAGTCTCATTTATTTCGTCTAGTATTCTTAAAGTGAATAAATAATTTTCCTTATTGTTCGAGATAAATTTTATTCCTATCCTGATCAATACGTAAATGTCTGAAGTGGATTAAATTTGCAGATGGTAAATTGTTTAGTAATATTATTCCTGAGAGACTACTAATTATATAAATGTAATAATCTGGCCATGTATTTTACTATAATTGCCTTAGCAAATTAAATGGGGCTCAAGTGCCTTCGCCTCATTAACGGACGTCTTAGGCTCTTCCCCTCTCCAGAATTGCCCCTTGCTCCTTATTTTATTGTTTTTCCTTAAGTATTCTTTTACTAAATGCTAAACGAAAAAGATAAGACCCGTTTTTTTCATAAGCTGAGCAGGCCTCGAGTGTCATCAGTTTTATACTGAAAAATGGTTCCTCAAAGCACCTCGAAAGGTCAAAATGTCCCCAATTAATAAGATTTTTATTTAAAAACAGGTCAAGATGAGTATTGAATTTGAATAAGAGATTAAGGGTGTCATTTTGAAATTTGAGGACTTTAGACGGCTAGTTTAGTTTATTCACTGCCTTTCCTGAAAGATAAAAACTCTCATTGCCGTGTAAGGATATCGATCAACCAATGTAAGCTTGTTTTTTGATATATTATCTCAATATTATTCCAGTACGACATGGATGTGAGGGTTTCACCACTGATTAAAAAGGAGTAATTAATTATCTATATTAATAATAATATAATAATCCAGCCAGAAATCAATCTTTTGTTTTTTGCAAATTTGGTTTTGGAATGTATCCCAGTCTTTCGTCTATATTTGACCAGTGATTTGATTGACCCCTGATGTACACCATCCACTATTCATCACACGTTAATATCCTTTCAATAAAAGGCTCATTTTTTGCCTAGTAAGCTGTGAAACGCAGGTCTTATAACACTTCAGCTACTGCCGCTCATCAAGTTTAAGAGGTGCCCATAGATCTAACAGTTTTCTTTACCAATGATCTTCAGGAGTTGAAAAAGTGTCGATACACTTTTATTCAGTTGTCCTGCAAGTCCTTTAATTGTTTGATAAGGTTTTTCTTCCACAGTGCGCCCAAGTTCATCGTCGTCCATTGCTGGTGGAGGTCTTCCTCTGGGTTAGTTGCTGACTATATTATATTAACGCAGTAAACAACAAAAACCCACTAACCCCACTTTGAATTTCTGAAATGAAAAAAAGAAGACATTTCATTTGAAATGACCTAATATTAATTGCTGCCATCCTATGTAAAACAAAACTTATACAGTGGAACCTCGGAGTAGTACAAGAATCCAGCCAATAGAACATACTATTGAAGTAAATGGGTTAAATAAAAACTAGCAGAGTCGATAAAATTTGAATATAATTATAAAAAGGCTCATTACATATAAACACATAACAAAACGCCATGAGGGCAAGAGCTTGGTTAAACGACATCGTCCGTAGCGGTAAAGTAGGCTACAATCATCAGTGTTGCCAGTGTCAACCGAATAAAAAAAACTTTAGACAACACGCACAAATCTTTCAATGAATATAACAATTGATAGATAAACGCAATAAAACAATTTACACCTATAACGTAAGATAACTTTAAATATCAATTTCTAGTTTACTGAACTCAGAAATTGTCGTTAAAACACTTACAAGTTTTTAAATTAATTTGATTAGCTAATTCGCTACGGCTCTTTTCGCCTATAATCCCTAAGTAGTGGATTTTGGCGAAACATTTATTGTATATTATACAAAATAGCATTATATTCTGGAAGAAATAATTATCATTCCACTTGATTAAATATTGTGATCAAGTATCGCGGCTGATGAGGTCCATATCCAATCAGAGCAGGCCATTTATGAAAAAACACCTAATTTGTTACTTCATTAAATCAGTTTGCTTATTGCTATGTTTCACAACTACCTGATATTCGTTGGGGTACAAACTTTGCAATACGTTGCACGAGGTACGTTTTACGCCTCAGACTTCGGTTTTGAATGTTTTTTTGAAGTAATTATATAAAATATTAATATATGAACAGTCTCCTCTGGTATCACCATTATTTCTAAAGACTGTTTATTTTTTGAAAATCAAAACTTCAAATAGTTATGAAAAAAAATAATCGCTATATGATCATGTGTACAAGACCATAACCTAGGTCCATTAAAATTTTGCACCTGTTAACTAAATAATATGCATTAAAAACAATTATACATAACTTAGCATTTTATGGTTAGATTAAAAAAAACCATTGGAGTATAACATCATTTTCATTTGTTTTGCTGTACCAGCTACAATACGAAACTTGGAACTCGAATTTAATAAGCTATTGAAAAATTAGGCGTGTAAAATGAATTTAACAAACATTAGTCAACTAAATCATTCAGCGTTAAAACAGTAAATGTATACTGTTAGCCAGAATCGTCCAACAGTTCTTGTTAATTATATTGCGGTTGGAATTTTTATTACTATATCTACACATCGATATCATTGATAGAACCTTGTTTTCATCCGAGGTACATGGCTCCTCAAAATACTTTAAAATGTTTTTTTTTTACTGGAAGATTATTGATTGACCGTGTGTGAAGATGAAAGGAATATGGTCCGGGTGCGGTCAAGAAAAACTCAAATAGTAGAAATATACTAATTTAATGAGCCAACGTTTCGCCCCACGTTGCAGGGCTTCTTCAGGGCTAAAAAAGATACAAACACATAG
>NW_027113204.1:109571-120508 GCF_000696795.3 Halyomorpha halys | reverse complement strand
TCCTCCAATGTAACTGATACTTTTTCGCTAAAATGGGTAAATGTGATTTGGCGGGATTTATTGGAATTTATTTTAATCCTCCAGTTTTGGCACCATTCTTGGAGGGTGGTGATGTGGGATTGGAGGGATTGGGATACAATGGAAGGGTCATTAAATAGGCATGTGTCATCGGCATTAAACATGTTTAAAACTAAAATACGACTTAGCAAATTACACACCAAGAACCAGTGATAGCAGTGGTAGAGCACAGTTAGATTCGCCGGAACCAAAAGTTGTTACTTGTTGATTTAAAAAAAAAAAAATGATTTCACCCTCTTGTTTGCATTCACTCTTCTTTGCAAACTCTGTATTATTTTAGTTGTATAGCCTGCGATCCAAGTACATCAGCGTCTCCTATTTATAAAAAATCTTGAGATGAACCTTGAAAGACCACCAGTTAATTTTAAATAATTATCTCTCACCGGAAAACGGGTGTAAAAAATATCATTATATTTCCAACCCTATTTTCTATTATTCTAATGTACAAATTTATTATAATCTATTGTCATTATTGGGTTTTACGTTACTCTTAGATACACAATACATCTTAACCTTAATTTCGGCTTGGGGGGTTGGTGGCTCTGGAGTCCTAACATTATTGGATTTTCCCATAATTGGATCCCATTCCAGATTAAACCTCTTTGGAAAAATTCTTTGGGATGCCTGAAATTGATTCTGAGGCTCTAGGATCCATGGATGCAACCTTTGAGGCTCTTTCAAGTTCGATTTAGCTCGTCTTAATTTAATTTAGAAGGCCTTTTGCTGTATAGATCGATACCATAGTCTTGAAAACGTATCTTCACATATTTATTAATTAATTAATTCTTCTTTTACATCAGTTGTTCAAGATCAAAAACTATACCTTCATTAAAAAAACGGGTATGGTCAAAGGAAAGTTGAAGTAGTCGTGAGACTATTTATTATGAGCCCACGTTGAAAGGCTAAACAAAGATACAAATACTTAAATGATGTAAACATAAATGAACAAAGTAAATAAAAAATTAAAAATATGTACTATGAGGTGTAGATAGTTGACCGTAGATTAATGATTGGAGAAGTTTGTCGGGGGGGGGGGGGGGGGGTGGTGCGGTCAGCAAAGAACAACATAAATAAACAAAACCATATTTATTTATTTTATGCCGACGTTTCGACCTGAGTTTCAGATTAGATTCAATTTAGATAGTAGATTCAATTTATTTATTTAATTTTTAGACACTACTTGCATATCTTATATTATACATATCTTCTTACCTACATGATATTTTATTTCATCTGTCACTGTTTTCAATTTACTACCATACAATTCCACAAATATCAATCAATTAAAATTGTGTATTATTCAATTATCAGTTATCAATTTTTTATCATTTATGATTTAATTCAATATTTTGTATAATTCTAACTTTGTTTGTATACTATTCCTTTTCAATTGTATGTTACTCTAAATGTTGTTGTTATCTCTTTTGTTCTATAGCCCTGATGAAGACCTGAAACTCAGGTCGAAACGTCGGCATAAAATACGTAAATATGGTTTTGTTTATTTATGTTGTTCTTTGCTGACCGCACCCCCGACAAACTTCTCCATTCATAAAAAATATGTACAGTTAAACGTAAAAATTAAATAATAATAAAAGGTTTTAGACAATTAATTAAAATGAAAATAACAACAGATAAAAAAAGAAGAAATATAAAATACAGTATACACAAAATTTGGAAAAAGGGGAATAAAAGTCAAATTAAGAATAAAGTAAGATAATGAAGAAGATAGGAAATGTATCCATGCACTATACGTATTGTGAAAGCTATGTTTGCTATTTTGTTCAGGTTTTCTTTCACCGCACTTGGGCCATCTTCCTTTTAATAGAACATACGGTCAATTAGCGATCTTCCACTATATCTTCATATTGGTATAAAGCTACTTTTACTTTATTCCTTACCTAATTATAACTGTAACCTGTGCTAAATAGATAAAATCTCTTCTTGACTTGATATTACCTTGTAATTTAATTATTTATAACTGATTCCATTAAATAATTAAATAAATAAATGATGTAATAAACCGAAATCTATTTACTGTCAGTATTCCAAACGTCACACATTCTCCTCAGACGACTCGTGCGCAAAAAATAAGGGTTGAAAATATTCAATCTCATTTCCACCCTCACAAAAAATGTGGCTAATTATTGAAACGGTACTCCCTACCAATCGAGAATGAAAAATCAGCTTAAAGGGTTCAAATTCATTTGGAAGTGCCACTGACCCCCATTCAAGTTTTGTCTCAATTTTTCCCTCCTAGCTACATCCAATCATCAATATTGTTTACATCCTAAATGTTGCTCTCTTTATATTCTTATACTTATTTTAAAATTAAATACGTATGATACACTGGATTCAGCTCATGAAATAAATCCTAATACCAGAAAGATATTTACCATTCATCGTGATTGTTCTTAATATAATTACTCTTATTACTTTATTTTTTAAATGCCGTCATGTGTATTTAAACTAAACATCGTTTTAACGTAATAATTATTGATAATAAAAATTAACTGTAGCAAATGACAAATATAATATCCAAATACGATTGCAATAACGACAAAACATTTGATTCGAAGGATATATAAACACTATGTAGGGTTTAATGTTGCATGTATTTTCCTTTTAGGTGTGAAATATTGATAGATTTCGTTCTAACTGCGTTGATAACTAAAAATTAATCCGGTTAAAAAAAACAAGTTGGCGTTAATGAGATATAATGTAATTGATTTTACTCGCGCTTGTTTCACTCGATTTCAAGAGAGAAGTTATTTAATACCAACTTGTTTCGACAAATTCATCTCAAGATATTTTTAAATCAATTTTTTTTTTAAATCTTGTGATGAAAGAATCTATTAATTCTATATTTTCTCGTATATATGTATGTTTGCAACATATATTTATTCGATCGTGAAAAATTTCTATTCCTGGCTTGGAACGGAAATAAAAGTATTTAGGCACTTTGAGGCTAACCAAGTCTCGCAATGGCATGGGCTAGCTCAAGGACTAAAAAATATACAAGACCAAAAAGCATTTACCTAAGGTAGCCTGCAATTCCTCCAATGTAACTGATACTTTTTCGCTAAAATCTTAATCCAAAAGCATAAATTTTGTCATCGATTTTACACTTGTTTTGTAAAAAAAAAAAAAAAAAAAAAAAGTATAATAAATAATGAAATAAAAAACAAATCGCGATAAGAAGACTGGCAGCATGGAAAACATGGAACCAGAACAAAACCACGGAAAATTTGGAGGGATACAACAGTAAGAAAAATCGCTCATAAAAAGCTGAGGGAGGCGAGAAGGAAACTTCACTACAACCAATTGGGAGAAATGGAGGAAAACTTCAGGAAAAATAACACCAGACTCTTCTATAAGGCCTTCAGGAACAAGGTTGGAGGATATACACTCCCAGTACTAGTATTCAAAAGAAAAGACGGGAGACTGGCACTAAACAACAAGGAATACTGCGAAATTCTGGCAGACTACTTTGAAGTCTTTTCAATTGCGAAGAACCAGGAGAAAACATAGTAACTAAGGATAATACACCACAAAACATGGAATCAGACCCCCCAGATGAGGAGGAGATAGACGAAATAATAGCGGCGCTTAAAAACAATAAAGCCTCTGGTGATGACGGCGTCCTGGTAGAGATGTGGAAAATAACAAGTGAAGATTTTAGAAGAAAAGTCACAGAGCTATTAATGGACGTCTGGATAAATGAGGAAATACCAGAAGACTGGCGAACCGCACTTATACACCCTCTACATAAAAAGGGGCCAAAAAACAGATATAAACAATTACAGAGGAATTTCACTGTTACCGATCACTTACAAAATTTTCTCAAAAGCCCTACGAAACCGACTAGAACCGCAAATAGACCCGAAAATTGGAGAATACCAGGGAGGCTTCAGGAAGGGAAGATCTTGTTACTGATTTTTTTTTAATAGTTATTTATTGCTATTTACAACTGTACATTACAATACATTTCGTAAATCTGATGTAAGTTAAATTGGAGTGTTACAGGCGTGTAGAGAAACTACCCATTGGTAGCACTCTAATGACATTTTACATTAGCTGGTCTCGTGGCCATCTTCTTTTCACGCGCTTCGGAGAATTGTCAGAAATGGAAGAGGATGCAAGATTAGAAACTAGGGGGTTTGAGTGGTTAGATAGTTTATAATGGAAGGGGTGATATCTGGTTCGGGCTAGATCCGTTACATAGGGAACATTAAGGTCTTTATATATGATTTTATTTGTGACAAAGTAAGGAGCATTGAGGATTTTACGAAGGAGTTTGGATTGTAAGGATTGAATACGAGAGGAATTCGAAGGTTTAGTGGAGCCCCAAAGCTCAACTCCATATTTCCAGATTGGCCTTATTACAGTCATGTAGATCAGTCTTTTGTAATGTGTTGGAAGTATAGACCGTTTGTCTAGTAAGTGCTGTAATAGTCGAAATCGACGTGCAGTTTCCTGTCTTTTCAGTCTGGTGTGAAGATTCCAGGTTAATCGCTTGTTGTTACTGATAAAATATTATATGGTGAGACCCAAAAACCTTTATATTTCTTTCGTCGACTTCAGGAAAGCCTATAATTCGGTAGACAGGGAAACCTTACTGAGAATGCTAAGGGAATATGGAGTAGACCAAGAAACAATAAACCTGATAAAATTAACACTATTGAACACAAAATCCAAAGTAAAGTTCCAGGGACTAATCAGCAAATCATTCCAGGTCCAAATCATTCCAAAGCAGGACTAAGTCAGGGAGACGGCTTGTTACCAATATTATTTAACATAGTACTCGATAAAATCATGAGAGAGTTCTGGAAAATAAATAAGGTAGGGGTCGTAGTAGTAGGGTCAAGACAAAACATATGAAAGTGAGCTGCCTAGCCTTTGCAGATCATTTAGCCCTGTTAGAGGAAACAGAGTAAGAGGCAATTAGTCACATAAATACCCTGAAAGAAATACGGAAAAATCAGGTCTACAAGTCTCCTACGAAAAGACAGAATTTATGACGACGGAAGCAAACTACGGCAAAAAAGTAATAGAGACGAAATGTGGACGGATAAGAGTGACAAAGAAATTTAAATATCCGGGAGAGATAGTATGCAATAACGGTTTGGTGAAAGAGGCCATAACGGCGAAAATCATGATGTTGGAAAGGCTAAGCATCGCAACAGGCAATATTTACAATAAAAAGGACCTATCGTCTAACGCAAAAATAAAACATTATAACACGATCATAAAACCAGTAATTTTGTACGGAATGGAGAGAACATGTCTCCCTAGCCTAGGTAAATTACTGAAAATAGAGAGAAGGATCCTGAGGAGAATCTATGGGCCCAAGAAAACACAGGAAGGCTACAGGTTAAGACCCAACCAGGATATCTACAGGGAGATAAATGACCTGGAAACCGAAATAAGAATCAGAAGACTGAAATTCTACAGGCACATGATGAGAATAGACCAAAGCAGGCTAAACAAGAAACTCTTTGATAGAATCCGTAAAAATAAGAGCGTAGGAGGATATGTGAAGGAAATGCGAGAGGAAACAAAGAAATTGAAAATAACAGACAAGGACTGCTTAGATTGAGAACAGTGCGGAAAAAAAATGAATGAAATAAATTTTCTTGCGGAAAATAATGAAAAATGTAAGGGTACTGCGTGGTCGGAAGAGAGGAAGCAAAGGCATGCAGAAGTGATGAGAAGATACTGGGAGAGAAGAAGAGAGAAAGTGAGAAGGAAAAAGTAATGGTATTCGCGTGGTCTTGAAAGGTCGTTCCATAAAAAAAATAAATGAATAAAAAGTAATGTGAAATGGCGAAAAAGCACAAAAAAACTAAGTTCGTTAATAAAAGCATGGTTCTGACTATAATAAGAGTTAGTTTCAGTTACCTACTTAAAAAAGAATTAATTTCAACTGGATAGTTGTGATAGTAAGAGAAAGTTTTGTAATGTGCACATTGCACAAAATTTTTACTGTCGTGCAATTATTTAAGAGAAAAGGTTCTTCTAACCATCAACTTCTAATGACTAAATCGCATCTTATGATCCCAACTGTCATTTAGTATTCTCCCATAAATCAATCCTTTTCAACGCTTAATTATGACAGTTCGTTTTTTAACCCCGACCAGATGCTTTATCCTCAGCATTTGGCCACAAATAAAAGCACTTCAATGTATCTTACCACAGTATCAGAGCAGCTTGCCTTGACCTGTGTTAGCAATTAACATAATTAAGTAATATGGGGCGGGTTAAGTATTTAGATAAGGGGTCTAATATAATTAAATTACCTGCGTCACCCTACAGTATTTTCAACACGTTAGCTTCAATAAAGATAATATTTTATTTTCCCCAGCTGGTCAATGAGATACTATTTTTTATTTTTTGTAGTTGGTAATAAATATAGATGAAAAGGGAGATGTGGTTAACATTAAGGAACAGACCTATTTGTAATGTTAGCCAACTGGTTATTGTTAGAAATATTCTAAACTTGAAATGAAATGTAATGACTTGTAGCTTTTTGTGAATCCTGTTATTTTTTTAGGCTTATATTTCACTTGTAGTGTTTTTGGCAGAATCGGTTGTGTATGGCGCATCTAAATCATTTTTCGATTTTTAATTTTTTATTGAGTGGATTTTTACCAGCAACTCCTCGATTATATGAAGAGTAAAACATGACCTAACAAACAGCAGTTGTAAAGGAGATTTTACTAAGTCCCTAAAAAAATATAGGAAACTTATTTATCAAATGAAAAAATTAAAATGAGTACCACTACAACCCGTGAAAGGGCAGGGGATCATTACTTGAACGGTGATACAAGTTAGTACATTTGTTCAAGATCACGCTTAACCGCCAGGTTTTCCCCTAATCGAGGGAACCCACTTTTTAGAGACTGGATATGCCACAGGAAGGCTTCCGGACCCCTAAGGTTGACTCTCGGCTGCAATCTCCAATTCCATATTGTTGAGGCCTGTCTCACATTCTCGCTCATTGTGACGAAGGATTGGAAGTGGATAATCCATCACCGTTTAATTGTTTTAAAATATTTCCGCTATGTAACGAATAGTGACCTCTTGGAGGACTTTGTTGTCTATATTTTTCTCGTTATGCACGAAACGTATATTAAATTTACATTATCTCTACACATTTGGCATCTGCATAGCAACTCATCTTAACAACCCGAAACATTTACCGACTCACCTGTCGAAAATTCGCGTCATTAGACAATATTAGATGGCTGTTAAGATATTCAAATACAAATTGAGGTATCTTTACGTCGCTGGGTAATTTCCAGACCGGAAATTGCGTACATAAGGTAACCGCGTATGCAGAAATTCTATTCTACCTGCCCTTATTTCCATCGTTTATATCCATTAAAGGAAAGACGCTTTATGAGGTGAAGTTCGTTTGAAGTCTACCTCCTAAACGAAAATTTTTTTTAACTGAAAACCCTACCACAGGCTTTTCATTTTGAATTTAACGTCGTATAACATAATTAAACATCCAAAAAAAAAAAAGGTGCTCTCGCTGAAAAAGCTGGATAGAATCAGAATTGAAGTAATGGTAACACAAGAGGGCCAATGATGTTGAACATTTTTTTTTTTACTTTAGCTATTCACTTTTAATAAATAAAAACGTAGAATAAATCACTACAGATAATCAATATCCCGTTGCATTAAAAAAGTAAAATTAAAACTATTCAATGATTTAAGTTTTTAAACGATATATAAAAATGATCCCCTTGCTTAATCGATTTGCATTGTAAGGGCATTAGCATTGATATTCTTTCTCCATATACACTGGCTATTTTATCAGTAGTAACTAAGTACATGCTTTTAGTATCCACCTTTTTTTATCAATATATTCCACAGGACCAACGTTTCGACCAACCAAGCCATTCTTAAGGTTAATCTTAAACTTGACATTTGGTTTATTGAGGTTTTGAAATTCACAGCCTCACATATACTTTCTAAAATTGTTGCAGACTATTATACTAAGGATCCTTTTATAAGAGTTATCAATTTTTTTCCATTATTGTAAAAATTATTTCCTTGAAATGGAACCGGTAAGATCAAGTTGTGATGAACTTTCTTTTAGTAGTGAAAGCGAGTTTGTGACTTCTTCCAGTTCTTCTTCAGCGTAATAGAATATGGAATTTTCCATTTTTTTTTTTTTTTAAGTAACCGCATTCAGTTTTTTATTTTTTTGGACAATTTGCAATCACACAGAGCGAACAATCCAACAGCGTTCAGTCACCGATGGCCAATGAAAAATGAAATTCAAAAATAAGGTAACACCCCAAAAGGGAAGTGGGAGAAAAGGACAGGAAATCTAGATCAGAAAAAGAGACAGTCAAGAGGCAGGCTCAGATGAGACAGGACCAGGCTTGAGAGGGCACCAGAAGCCGGAGCGGAACAAGATGCACTTCCACCAGACAAATTCGTGAGAAGGGCCACGAGACCTGGACATCCCTTATGATCAAGACGACACCTACGGAACTACATCCCACGGCATCAGCAGCTATAAGTATAAAATAACTAATAAGTAATCATGTAATAATCTATATTTTATGGCAACATTTATCTGAATCATTACAACCATTTTAATCATAGTAATAAATTGTAAATAAATAGTTAATCTCTTTATGTAGTTTATATACTATTATATAACCCAATATACCACCCTGTATTATACTATATAATTAATGGTAACAACATTTTATAAATATAAAGGTATTTAATTGGTAAACTGGTAAACACACAAATAGCCTTTGGAAAAGAATCCAATCATGATAATAGTTTTCTAGGACTCAATATATAATTAATTAACTTATTTTTGGATAATTGCCTTCAGCTATTATCCTGGCATCCCGATTAAATCTCAAGGCAGTACACAGCACAATGTCCCTTAGGAATCTGTTATCATAATTGAAGCATTTACGTCACCATCATGGTAAGCTATGGTAAACCTTCATTGAAAATATTTATTCTCATTGGAAATTCCAGAGTTGAATGTGCTAATGAAAAGCTGAATTCACCTTTTCATTCATTAGAATTAAGATTTAAGATGCCAAGAGGGGTTATCAATCGGGCCATGAATGCCCTCTGCGAACTTACTCCAGAGTTAGCAGTTTTACAATGGAATAAAGCAGTCATCTTTGCTATTTAGGGAGAGCTAGTATTTGGAAAAGAGGTGGTGACAGGTCTAACTAATAACCTCGATAAATTAGTTAGCTCGTGTCTGCTCAAGCCCGAACAAAAGATCCACATTGTCAACAAATACTAGTTCCTTGGCCTTGTTTACCCTCTCCAGACTGCTTCCCTTACAAAGATACGTCCTGCGATATTGAAGGGTATTGATACCAATACCCGCAGGAGTATCATCGGGCTGCAGGTGGCAGGATATTGGTGTTCGCCATTTCAAAGAGACCCCGAAAGCAAATAGATATGTATGTAAGACGCAGATTCTCCCGGGGTCAGAATGGGTGAAAGCCCTGAAACTAAATATCAACGACGCACCCCTACGTGGAGTCCCAGGAGCCAGTGGACAGCAAGGAGAAGTTGGGTCCCTCTGTCGCAAATGCGGCAAAGAGTCTGAAACACCAGCCCAAGTGCTGGGAAATATATGAAAAATGCATCTCTTTCCTTAAGGAAAAATTCCGCGAGACCTTCAGAGAGAGAGAGAGAGAGAGTTCACCATGAGAGGCCTCTGGTTTGGATCTCGCGAAACAGTACCAGAAGAACAAGCTTCTTAAAAGGCCTAGGTGTTAGCATTGGGAATATTGTGATCTTGGTGGAAAATATTATTTTGGACTCCCTGGGGATCAACACCTGTATGGAAATTTGCTTTAGATTATTCATTGTTTTATTTATTTATTTTAGTTGGTGTACCGGTTGATTTGTGTGTTTTAACTGATTTATTCATTAAATTATTTTATTTTTATTATTATTATTTATTTTTTTTTTTACTTATGTATCCAATCAAGTATTTCTCTTAACCAACTTTGCTATTTAGGGAGAGCTAGTATTTGGAAAAGAGGTGGTCTAACTAATAACCTCGATAAATTAGTTAGCTCGTGTCTGCTCAAGCCCGAACAAAAGATCCACATTGTCAACAAATACTAGTTCCTAATTATAATAATATGTATCCAATCAAGTATTTCTCTTAACCAACTTTGCTATTTAGGGAGAGCTAGTATTTGGAAAAGAGGTGGTCTAACTAATAACCTCGATAAATTAGTTAGCTCGTGTCTGCTCAAGCCCGAACAAAAGATCCACATTGTCAACAAATACTAGTTCCTAATTATAATAATATGTATCCAATCAAGTATTTCTCTTAACCAACTTTTTATTATATTTTCTTTTAAATCTATGTATTAGTTTTGTTTTGGTAAAATGTTTTTATTTGTTGGTTTCACTGTATACTGATCTACTGCTGTGACTAGTATTTCCCTGGTTTGATCTCATATCGCTGTCTAATAGTGAATTTGTTTAGCGGGTCACTGGAGAAGATCTGAGAGGGGGAATTTGGGAGAGTGGATCTGTCGATCAAATGAAATAAAAATTGTGAAATTGAATGGATAAGAAAGGTAATGAAAAAAGGAATAAATTGAAATATTTGTATTTAGTGTGTAGACTGAAATTGATTGTAAAAGAAAACTATGGGAATATAAAAGGTTTTCTTTCAATTTTATTATATCATGTAAAAAAATGTAATTTATATATGTCCGATCACGGATTGATTAGTATGCTGTGTAATGTAGCCACCCGATGTATTTGGCCAGCATGAATGAATAAAGCATCTTCTCTCTCTCCCCTCTCTCTCTCTCCCCTCTCTCTCTCTCCCCTCTCTC
>NW_027113204.1:106451-109296 GCF_000696795.3 Halyomorpha halys | reverse complement strand
TCTCTCTCTCTCTCTCTCTCTCTCTCTCTCTCTCTCAATATTTGGTTTATCGATTTTATTAAATGTGTATTTAAAAAAAAATCCTGTTTATTACATCTCATAAAACCGAATTAGTACAAAATGATGTCGAATTTCATTAAAAAAAAAAAAACGAAAATTAGCTAGAGGTTGCTTTTAGATAAAAGTTATAGAAATAGGGCTTTTATATTTTTCTTATTTTAATATTTTAATCTTTATTTTAAATAACATAAAGAGAAAAATAAATACTGAAATTTCTATTCGCTGGTTGCTAAGAAGAGCTTTAATTAAATAACCAGTATTAAATTGTATATCGATCGCTCCTACATTGTTTTAATTATAATTTCAATTAAATTATGATTGATTATTATATAGTTCAACAAGAGAATCATTTTTGTTCTAATTGCTTTTATTTATCAAACTTAATACTCGACTTAATAACGAAAAACGACAACTTCCTTCAAACGTTTACAAAGTAGATTATTGATAAAATGACCAAGGTAGATAAAATCAAAACATGTCCAATAATATTTATGTAAGGGATACTTATTTCGTCCTGGGTGAAATATGATTTTCCCGAGGTGGGGAAAACGGATGTGAAAATAGGATAGAGGTGGGGAATGGGAAGTGTGTTAGGATATGAAAAGAACCCATGGGGGTGATGACTGCAAACTGATTGATTCTTGGCCCAGTTAGACTCCCTTGGAAATTGCTCTGCACCTCACAACTCCGGGGCAAGCTGGCCCATATTCCACCTCATCCTCTTCACTGTGTAAACTAGCCGGGAAATTGCTAAGAAAATCATGGAAAACTCGTCGCCTTCCAATTGATATGTCTTTTTTTTCCTACCATTTCACCAGTCCAGGTTTTCATTCAATCTAGAAATAATAAATAATCAAATTTATTATTTATGATTAATAAATAAAGAAGAGTAAAATTCTATTAATTAAATTAAATTTTAATATGAAAAATAATAGGTTATGCTTAAATGGTAATTCTTTATAAATACAAAAATGTTTTGTAAAGTTTTTTTTTTTTTTTTATAGTTGTGCAATAAACGTCCCAACGTATGTGGTTTCGATCATTCTTCTTACGCAGTGTTTGTGCAAGAAAAGAGACGTTTCATTTTCTCTTGAATATTTTGTAGAAGCATATTGTATTTTTGTTTTTAATTTGGTTAATGAGGTTTACTCGTTGATGCACTAACTCATGGTGTCTATAAGGCAGCCACATATATTCCAAATTTCTGGAAATATAGCGGATAGCGTAGAGCATTGCTAGTATTAAATATGAGATAAACTACTATAAATTATAATTTAATACATTGTAAAAGATACATATTCTTTCATTTTATACTTTATGCCTTCCTAAATGTTCCTCCTAGTGGTCTCAACAAATTACTGCCGTGTCCTCATTAGCATACAGCGCACAGCACATATTATAATTACATTTTTAATACACTCTATTTCGTCAATAAACTTTTATAAATTTATTAGATTTTTTTTTAATTAGGAGCAATATTACATCTTTACCTATTTATTGGCAAAGATTAACAACCCATCATTCCCCATCTTCAGAACAAGATATTCTACCTAAACATAATAACAATTAATTTAAACAATATGTTCTATAATAACTTAAAATTTTGTTACTATATAGTATATTATTGATATTAAATTAAGTACTATAATTAATTGATGTAACATGGTATGTAATACTAACATTTAGAACTCCATCCTATATTCTTCTATGAAACGATATAAAAACTATCTTGTTCTATTCTAGTTTAGCTACCCCCATGGATTTTTTTTTCTATGTATGGGTATTTTATATGACTGCTATTGTGTTGGTTCCTCAATAGCAGCGTTTCCGAAATATTTTTCGCCACGGTACTTTTTGTCCCGAAAAAAATTTTGTGACACCCTGGTTGGGCTAAAAAATATAAAAATGTTGTCAAGATTATTCTTCGAGTGGTGCTTAGAAAATGTAGGAATGTAATACATATTTTCTATTTTAATTTTTTTCGTATTTTGAGAAAGTGACTCCCCTGGCATACGCTTTGGAACCACTCCTCTACAGAACTGCTTGTGGAGTATTTATCGTTCTTTTTAACTTTAATGATTTACGATTATCGCTGATCCTCAGCCTTGTTAATATGTTTATTCTATGTAGCATTATATTAATATGGGAGAAAAATGTTGGTGGGTCGGATGATGAAGTGTTTCCTGATCTTTACCATTCATCCCGACTATTTTAATTTTTCTTTAGTTAGTAATAGGTTCCAATTTGCGATTTCTTGGGATTTGGACAGTAGTTTTAAGCCTCCCGGAGGGGTCCTTTTAAAATTCCCTAAATATAAAATTTTGCTTATTTAAACTTATTAAGTATTAGTTTTAAACCCATACCAGGGCTTCTAATAGACGAAAGCGTTTTTTTTAAATTTAACAAATGGTTGTTGAGTTCGATATGGCTAATATAATTACCGTTAATAAAACATAAAATTAAAACTCAATATCTATTTCTCAAGAATTTTTTCACAAAATAACTTAATTTTATAACGTAATTTATTTTTGTCCTTTTTTTTTCGCATCTCAATTTCTTCCGAACACGAAGTGTAACACGTTGGTTATTTTCTTACGTTACTTATAATTCCAACTATCTTCTCCTTTACAAAATTAGGTTACTTTTTGGTGTCCACAAAACATATAACTAATAAAGTTAGTCTTGTTTTAGTCGGTCACAGAGTGTTCTTATGTCTACCTTTTACCCTTTTTTTATTAAGTCTCTTCTCGCTGTCACTTAACTTATATATATATATATATATATA
>NW_027113204.1:105021-106316 GCF_000696795.3 Halyomorpha halys | reverse complement strand
AGTTGATTTATTTTTTATCCTCAATTAATCAAAATTCAATATCTGCCTTAAAATGTGTGCCAATGATTTAACAATTAGATGATGACTTAGCTGTGACCCGGGAGCATGAAGCGTACATAGGAAGAATACCTGAACTATCTTCGCACTATTGTTGTCTGCGAGGAGGGTCCTAGCCTGAAGTAGAGGGCATTGTGTATTGTGCCTGCTTATATATTATAGCCCCAAATGTGTATGCGTCCTTGTCCGCACATCCTATTGCATATTTAGAACATAACTCAGAGTCCCAACTTATGTCTAATTAAATTTTCGTGTCACTTAGTTCGAAAGTAATGCCCCTTCACTGACACTATCTATAGTTCCGGAGTTTATGAAGAAAAACCTGGCATATTTTACTCAAAGTTTCATTTATTTCAAACAATTATAATTTTAAAGATAAAAGTTTCATTTTTTTTCATATACTATCACCACTGTTAGTTCATTTGATTGAAAACCAAAATTGTTCACTCATTTTTTTCAGCTCTCACTATTACTAACCCAGTCACGGGCAGAGCATCAAGTAGCATTCAGTTTATCCCATGCCATGCTCGGGCAGGCCCTCAAACTGTTTAGTCTATTAAACATTTCTAACACTATGGCTAGACTCTTTGCTTCCTTTGTTCCCTAAGATTATTTTAACTGAAGAAGGAGTCGTGGTTTAGTTTTGAATTCAGTATGCCGTCCACTTTGAAACTGATAACACAATCCTTCGTACAGTGCTTCATCATTTCTAAAAATCATTTTTGTGAATTATATTGGATTTTTTTTGTATCCAACATGGCTAGAGCAATGACGGTAGAGCTTCCTCAGGCCCCACACCGCTCCGATTGACAGAAAGACATCTTATTGGTATTATTCCGACAAGAAGCAATAAGGCCAAACCGTATAGACTTGTGTTGCGTCTTGTTGGAAACGAATGAGTCGAAAAAGGAGTGAGGAAGGGAACAAAATACTTCTGCCCGGATTATGACGTCGGCTTAGGTATACCGTGTTTTAAAACATATCATACACTGACTAATTACAAAAAAGATACATATAAAACGTTTTTTATTACATCTCAAATTACTTCCAAACATGAAAAAACTAGACATTTTTTGGACCTAAACATGTAATTTTGTGAAAGGGTTAAAGTTACTTTACTTGCTTTGTTTGAAAATTTAATCCCTAATAGAGTTCTCTACGCTTAACAGTTCCCAAGATACAATTTTTCAAATCCAACATAAACAAAAGGTGTTTGTTTAGTGATGGTTTTATATATA
>NW_027113204.1:103317-103691 GCF_000696795.3 Halyomorpha halys | reverse complement strand
TTGTAAACTGTTTTTAGAGTTCTACTACTAGGTAGTTTCTCTACATCCTGTATCATGTCATTATGATCAAATTTACTTGTTGTATTTTTTTTTATTCAGTTGTAAATATCAATTAATAAATAAATAAAAAAAAATAAAAAAATGGATTTGAAATTTTCACTATATTGTTTTGAATGTTGACACTTCTTACTGGCAAGTAATAATTTTTATTTATTCAATAAACATTATTTCAAATTATATAAATATATAAAACTTATGTATCGGCGAAAGCAAAATGTCAAAAAAGAGAAGAAGGAATAAGATCTGACACGCTTGGACTGCTGTAACATATTGCTTTATACGGTTCGGTTCATCTGTTAATATAAATTAGATCA
>NW_027113204.1:92071-103041 GCF_000696795.3 Halyomorpha halys | reverse complement strand
AGAAAACACTCACGGTTGCTGATAATAGACTGCTTTTCTCTATCAGACAGAGGGAGTTAGGTATTAAGATTTATACTACACAGTCTGTAAATATAACTCCCCCCTGCCAGTTTACGAACAATTCCTCGTAAACTCGAAAATAAAACAAATAAAAAGACATCATCCGAAAGATATTTCCAATAGAACAAAATTACAAACATACACAGTCAAATTAAAATATTAGTAGCAATAAGAAACATTACAAACAAAAACTTGTATTTCTGAAACATTACAAACAAAAACTTTTGTTTCTACTTGTCCATTCTATTTACACAACTCCTTGTTTATCACTTGCACTTTGCACTGTAACTTCCCCCCAACTCACCATACACCATTTCGGTAGCTATGTACATCTTATTGAAATTACACAAAGAAATGAAATATATACAACTATAGCAAACAAAATATAAAACTTATGATTCTGGTTTGTCGAGGAGGCATCCCAGGTGTCTACGCAGTTGCAATTGCGGGGAACCTTAGCTGTTCAACATGAACTGTCCGCTTTTTCTTTGGTTCCTGTAGACTTTCGATAGTAACCACATTGTGTTCTCTAATCGTAACCACCCGGAATGGACCCTCATAGCGTAGGAATTCTTTCCCCTGGTTAGACCCCAATCTCCGATACACAATCGCTCCGATTTTTACGTCCCCCATCACGTCCCGGAGATTCGAATTCTCCCGCGCTACCCGTCGATTTTTCTCCCGCTCGATACGCTCCCTAGTTTTACCCCATAATCTTCGCATAACCATCCCATGACTAATAACCTCACCCTCCGCATCCGCTGTGTCCGTGAAGTTTCTCCGTTTCTTCATTGTGACTATAATCAGTAAATCGTTTTTAGGAGATATATTTCATCTGAATAATTATAAAATGCCCTCAAGAGACGTTGCTACAAGTATAACACGAGCATAAAATATTTTTATTTTCCCAACTCTTTTGGATTTGAAATTTGAAACCAACAGTTTTGATTTAACTAACTTTAAAGGCGACCATCCCACCCCGCCTGCCTGCTCAGTAAGATAGGTCAGTATCTGTTCAGCATCTTTCTTTTGTTTCATTACATGGAAGAAATTTAAATTTATAACATTACTTGAGTAAACAAATCAATTTTCACGTTGGACACACGCCATTAATTCGAGCAACTAAATAGGTTCGGTTCTACTACAGTACATACTGACCTATCTAACTGAGCAGGTAGGCGGGGTGGGATGGTCGCTCTTTTAAGTTAGTTAAATCAAAACTGTTGGTTTCAAATTTCAAATCCAAAAGAGTTGGGAAAATAAAAATATTTTATGCTCGTGTTATACTTGTAGCAACGTCTCTTGAGGGCATTTCATAATTATTCAGATGAAATATATCTCCTAAAAACGATTTACTGATTATAGTCACAATGTTATAAAAAAATTAAAACTATTATGTTTTTTATACTAAAATTAGAATGTAATATAGAAATTAAAACGTTTCAGGATTTTCAGCTTTAAAATCAGAACCTGATATTACACTTTGGGAAGATATTATTTCTATCTACTTATATGAAAAAATATTTTATAATATAGTTGAAAAATTAAAATATTTTGATTTACTTAGTAATTTTTTTTTTGGGAGCCCCAGAGTGGGAATGTCAAGGGCCATTTTTCGGGTCCACCGCGAAATAAATATTGACCAGCTCAGGTGGGAAACGAACCCACAACCTTCTGAACCAAGCGCTCTGGGACCCTCGCGGTCAGGTTCAGGATCAGGTCCTCCATTTTTCTATTTGAAAATATTTAATAATTCATCAATTATACCTTATTTTTTTTTTACTTTCTCTAATCATTTACACCATTTTGGTTCTCATGTTGATGAAGTAGAACTACAAAAAAAGTAGCTAAAGGTTGTGGAGCTTATGAGAAGTAAATGGGATTGTAGTAAGGTTGTAACATGTACACTCAATGCGAGTAACTGCTCCTAATGGAAAATAAATGTAGCTGAGGCTGTCGTAGGGGGTGAATTTTCCCTCATTCCGACCATAATGAAGGATGGCGTCTAATAATAATTACTTCATTTCTGTCGAGGGGGGGAAAAAAAAAAGTAATTCATTGAAACAAATATAACAAATATTTTTTAGCAAAGTTATATGTCCATCAATTTTCCTATATTAGATTGATGTAATCATAAATTATTTATTATATTATATTGATATTCTCAATATAAACAATATTGATAAACTCAATATAACTTAAAGAACTAATGTTTATATATCGTATTATATAAAATTTATTTCATTAATTTCCATATATTATATTACAATTTTAATCTAGTATATTTTCATATATATTTAAAACATTTTCGATACACTCTATTGATATTATATCATAAACATTTTTATATATTATATTGATCAATTCTCATTTATTTTATTATATGATTTTGATTTTTATTTACATTGTGGTACATAATAGAAATGCAATTATTGATAACTTAATAAAAAAAATATATTGTCCTACATATATTACAAAAACCATATTGGTTGACTGTTCCAGAAATCTTTTTTTATAATTTTCAAAGCCCAACGAAGAAACTTATTTTCAGGAAATACATCGTACTTAGGTGAACATGTACATATATTTGTGAATGGGCTTTCACCATTATATTTGTATTGGACTCCTGTAAGATATCCTTATTGGAGTTTTATTCTAATATGTCTGAGTAAATAACTAACATCTTGAGTAAAAAGGTAGCTTAGAAAACCGATATCAAAGTTATAATTAATACACTTTGACTCATTTTTTTTTTGCCGGCCAAGAAGCACCGCGGCCACAGAGGCCCTATTGTACGCCGTCCCTCCTCTGCTCAAAGCAGGCCAATTGTCTTTGCAAATCTGGACACTGTATAAGGATCCTCTGTTTCGCAAAGTTTGGGATCCAAGATACGATCCTTACCAAAAATGAGGAATCGTGTTCTTACCACTGCATCACATTTGCAAATGATGTGGTAAGCAGTCTTTTCCTCCTTCCAGCAGAACCTTCAGATAGGGGACTCTATCAGTCTCATTTTATAGAGATGCTTGTTTAGTTGACAGTGTCCCGTGTATAGACCTGTCACCCATCTTAAGACACTCCTATCCATATTAAGAAGGCAGTTGCTTCTTTTCTGGCAGGGCCCTTTGAGGAACATTTTCGATTGTTCCATCCCTCTGGTATTTCTCCAGAGTAACCCAGCCTTGCTCTCAGCAATCTTTTTGATATGCCTCTTCGCATGGCTGAGACTAATTCCACATATGGGGTCAGGTGTGAGAGGAATACTCAGATCCTTTTCTTGCTAGGTAGTCCGCTCTCTCATTTCCTTTAATGCCTTTATGTCCAGGCACCCATTCCACCCGCACCTTGTTGCTCAAGGAGAGAGAGTTCAGGTTAGCCTTACACTCCTCCACCAATTTGGAGCGGGTTGCATAGTTATCCAGCGCATAGATGGCTGCCTGACTGTCCGTGTAGATCGTGATTAGCCTTTCCCTCATGCCATCTTTTATTAAATTCTGGGCACAGACATTTATTGCAAACACCTCAGCCTGAAGCACTGTGATGTGCTTTCCTAACGAGATGGGTGTGCCTTGATTAGGTTTATCCATCCTCCTTATCTCTGCTCCGGATCCTTTTTCCGTCTGTGTATCAGTTTATCCCATTACACGGCTTGTGTGGGGTTGACCCTTCAACCCTTACACTATAGTAAGTGTTCTTGTATCTCTTCTTCTGATGATCCGAATGCATAGCCAGGATCCCATCTTCATTGATCCTCCTGAACAGTCTACTATGTCCCTCATAAGTTAAGGACTGGTAGTTCGTTCCTAGTTTCATAAGCCTATGAGCTAACGGCTTGAGCTTCAATCTCTATATGTAGAGGTTTAATGTTCAACAGAATCTCCATTGCTGCAGAAGGAGTGGTGCTTATGGCTCCCGTTATCATAAGGCACGCCAGTCTCTGAACTTTCCCTAGCCAAGTTTGGGATTTCCTGGTCGTAGCTTTGTGCCACCATACAATGGCAGCATATAGAACAATTGGTCTTATCGCTACTATCTACAACCAATATATAACTTTTGGTTTGAGGCCCCAGGATTTGCCTACGGCTCCTTTACATACCCAGAGACACCTCAGTGCCTTCATACTGGTCCTTTCAACATGGAGTTGCCACTTCAGTTTACTGTCCAGAGTAACGCCAAGATGTTTGACATCACTACAGAATCCCAATCGTTCACCATTAAGGTACGGCGACTGCAATGTTCCGTCTGTTAGTGAAGACACAAAGACTGACGTTTTGAGGATTCATTCTCAGACCATATTCCCGGCAATATCCGTTCATAAGGTCTACCGATGTTTGAAGCAGTCCTGAAATAGTTCCCGGGAATTTACCTCCTATCAGCACAGCGATATCGTCAGCATATCCCTGCGTGTAGAAACCTGCCTTATTGGATCTGACAAGTAAGGTGTCTACCACTATACACCATTGGAGAGGATAGCACTCCACCCTGCGGACAACCACCAACGGGCTACATCTACATCTTAGTGTGTCCTAGCTCCGACTTGAAAAATCTTCCTTCCAACATCGCGTTGATCCAGTTGAAAGAAAGTTGTCCCACCCCTTTCATTTCCATGGCTCTCGCCATGGTTCTGTATGGTGTACGATCAAAGGCGCCTTCAATGTCAATGAAGACACCAGCCATAATCTCCTTATAGGCCAAACTCTTTTCAATCCTGGATACTAAATGATGTAAAGCATCCTCACAGGATTTCCCTGATTGGTAGGAAAATTGAGCGCTGTGTAGTGGTCTTTCTACCAGCGTAGTCTCCCTAATATGTCTGTCCAGAACCTTCTCAAGTGTCTTCATTAAGAAGGATGTCGGACAGATAGGTCTGTACACCTTAGGGTTGTCATAAGATGCTTTCCCTGGTTTGGGTATATAACACACCTTCGACACTCTCCAGCTACATGGAATGTGACTCAGTGCCAAACTCCCCTTGAGCAAAGCTAAGAGATATGGCTTCAAGATCGTTAGGCCTTTATGTAATAGGGCCGGAAAAATTCCATCTGTGTCAGCTGATTTAAAGGGCGAGAAGGATTTAATCGCCCACTCAACCTTCCCAGAGTTGACAATCCTATTTGCTTCAACCCACTTCTCTCTACTGCAAGTGTAGCTCTCTATAGTGGGCGTCGTGTCCTTTTCTTCTATCAGTACACACCCAGGGAAGTGCGAGTGTGCCAGAGTCTCCAGGGTTCCCGCCTCAGAGTTGATGAACCCCCCTTCCACCTCAACAGCACCCAGCACTCCCTGGATAGAATCCTATTAATTCTGAACGTGTGGAGGGGGCATCATTGACAAAATTGCAAAATCTCCTCCATGCCCTTCATTTCGCCTTCCTAACCGCCCTGTTATAGTCAGTTAGTGCACGCTTGTAGGTGTCATAACAGCCTGTTCTTTTCGCTGTATTAAAGAGTCTCCTTGTGAGTCTTCTTAGCCTAGCCAATTCCTCATTCCACCAGGTTGTATTCCTGTTGGTTTGGATCCTGCATATCCTGTTATTATCAGTGTAGGACCTTATGATCGCGTCCGTATGGGACGTCTTAAGACAATAAGCTGCCAGGTGTTCCTGATTTTTCCTGGACAACTCGAGTTGGGTACAGTGTCCCAGTTCGTCAACCTTGGATTCCTGTACACAGACTCGGTCATATCACATGTTGTTAAATCATATCTAATGTACCGATGGTCTGACTATGGTTACATCTATGACTTCCGCCCTCACCCTATTGACAAAGGTAGCCTTGCTGCCTCTGTTTAGGACCTCTAAGTCATGCCCTAAAGGATACTCTATTTCATCCTTCTCAGCCGGGCTGGCTGAGAAGGATGAAATAGATGGGCTATCCATCATCCTCCTCAAGGCCGCCGTTGGAATGGCCTCATCATAGGGGAGATAACCAGAGGCAAGTGTCACTTCCCTATGAGTTCTCTCTTTGAGGGCAAACTTCGCTGCTGCCAAGCCCCTGGAATATAAGTGCCAAAGAAACAGCATCTTGAGCTTACTCTTATACAGGATACAGGTTCTGGCATGCATTGGTACAGAAATGATGATGTACCCCCCGCATGCCCAGTCCACTGATCCTGCATTTGAATAAGTAATGTTCTTGTATTAAGATAATATCAATGTCCTTACCCTTAACATACTGCTGTAATACATTGCAAGCAGCAATGCAGTGATGCAGGTTCACTTGCAGCAGCCTCATCCTCTTCTTTAATCCTCAGCTGCCGACGGGCTCCCCCCCCCCGCCGGGGACAGCGAGACGCCACCACCCCCGGTCCCCGCCTCAGCAGCGGCCCGAGGAGCAGCGGGCCCCACAGCCCCCGCCGCGGACGCGCCCCCAGCAGCCAGCCCTCCAAGATCGCTCTCCACCGTCAGCGCTCTGGGTACACCTACAGCCCGTCCTCCAGAGCCGCCCCCACCAGTTCACCAGCCACTCTCTCTTCCCTTGGTGGAGGTCTCCTCCTAGTATAAACCTTAACAAAGGCCTTCCTAAAATTGTAGTTCATCAGGAAGCCTCTGCCTTCTAAAAAGCGTACGTTGCTTTCCGGTATCTTAAAAACCCCGTAAAAGCCAGCCTCCTCTTCCTCAATGCCGACCAGCGACCATCTTCCAACGTCGGGCATCCTGGAGTTTTGGTAGCCAATTCTTCAAAGGAGAATATCTGCCTCAACTCGCTCACCAGGGAAGAAGATTCCTACCCTGGTGGTCCTCTGGAGCTCATCAACGTTGCCGGCGTGTAAGGTGATATTATCGCCGATGATGACGTCTCTGATAACAGTCGACTCGACAGCCAGTCCGTTCCAGCTTGGTTGTCGCAAATCACGATGCAACCCACAGATAAATAAGATTATGATAAATAAAATTACTAAACTCGAGGTGTGCACCCCCTTGTGCCTGTTCGTCCATGATCCTGATCAGACGTGTCTGCACCTCATCACTCTGCTCACGAGTGAGCTGGACGGAAGGATAGCCGTCAGGAATGATGGCAACCATGCTGCATCCCGCAGCGTTTGAGTACGTCGATCTCATTGGTCCACCTCCCCTTGGCCTCTTTGCCTAGAGGGCCTGAAGGTCTCCCAGTATCTTGTGGCCGATCCAAGTTCCTTGGCTGACTCTCCGCAGAAGAATATGGTCTTGTAGAGCTCGGTTCCCTATCAACTAAAGTTGCTGGGCCCAAAACACTCTCAGTCTCCTGTTGTCCTGCTGTGGCTCTGTTGATCGCACGCCGCCTTCCCCTCATTGCGCCCGATCCTCTGCCATCCCTTCTTCTAGACTGAGGTCCGGGGGGAGTGTTTCCACTTCCCCCTTCTCTCTGCTGTGGTTCTTCATCACTCATCTCTTCCACTATCGTGGGAAGTGAGCTCGAAACATGCCCTGGCAGTTCCACTGCTGGCCCTGCCAGGTCCGAACAAAAGGAGGACAAGTCCTAATCTGGCAAGGGAAAAATGTAAAAGAAATTGTCATTGTTCATTTTTTTCCCACGAGTATGGGAGTTCTTAAAGGCACTACAAGGTACTACCCCCTCTCCCTGCAGCGGGCATTAGATACAATGGGGTGCGCCAGGTGCCCCAAGTGGATCGATAAAAGACAGTATATTTTTATACACCCTCTGCCATTCAGCCTCAGCTCGAGCTCCCTACGCCTAACTTGGGTGTTAGAAGGGCCCGTCATGCCTGTCGTATTGACAGGCATGACAGACACCCGCCTCTGTCTTTCGCGAGTCCCATTGGACTCCCCAGGGGCCACCACGTGGAGGTGACAGTAGGCGTTGGCAGTGATAGGGAGAACTGGAAATTCTCAGACAGTGAGTAGGGCACTCTGGGCTTATTCATCCGCAAAGAGTGGGGGAGACACCCGCACCCATCTCCCTCTCTAGTCCTCCTGTTACCCTGCCCATTAACCCCCCCCCCCCCATTAACTTTGACTCATTAACTAATAATAATTTGATGATATATAATATTACCTTCCGAATGTCTGTGGCTAGCAACATAGAAATTAAGCTAACAGAGTTTGATCATTATCTTCGAATTTGAGAAGGGCATTGCATTGTTGGCTTCTGTATGGTTTCAAGTTATGTAGAATAATTATATGTGTGAAAAAATCAACTGAACAATGCAATGATGAAGGTAGAAATAGGCGTACGCTTTATTTTAATTCAAGAAACTTGTTAATATTGAACCTTACTAATGTTAGGTACATTAAAATTTGTTTAACCAATGCAAGCTTGTTGTTGAAGTGAATGCCTTTAAAATGATGCAAAAGATGAGTTTAGTAGTTGTCTTAATTATCCACAACCATGATTCTATAACTGAGCACTAAACATTCCTAAAAATAGTTTTAGTAACCCTCCAGTGTCGCCTGAGTCGATTCTCCATCACCTAACCACTCAGAGAAAAAATCCCATAAATCGAAACCATGCCCTCAAGATCCCCTTCTAGCGACGATAACCTCTATTCCACAGATGCACCCCAATATTTAGAAGGGATCTCCCTTCTATAAATTAAATATAATATTGTCTCCTCTCTAACATTTACTAGGATAATCCCGAACGTAAAGTTTCAATTTTTTTAAAAATTGAATGTTTACTTATTTTTTATATCTTTATATATTATTATCTCTACATGAACCTCGATCAAGACATTCTTGGAGACACTGTGTCCGCTTTTGAATGCCGATGTCAAACTAGCTGTCAAACTAAATGGGCCCGGATTGCTTTAGAAAGCGTTGAACCCCATTTAGTTAGCGCCTCCTCCTAGAAGCTGAATCGTCTTCTGGTCAAATGTACCAATTCCAGGTTACAAGGTTGGTACATAAAAAGTATATCAGGATAAGTCCCCGAAAATTCAAGTCAAAGAAACACAGCTTGTGAGTAGTCTTGGCAACTCGCTGGGACCACAATAAACGTGGAACATTTTGTCAAACCTGCTCTTTATAATCCAGACTTGCCGCCTATTGAGAACATTTGTTCTGAAGGTCATGTATTTTCGGCGAGTTGGTGAAAAATGGGGTTCAAAGATTTCTCACGGACATAGAGGGGAACTTGCATGACATAGGCATATATTACCGCGCCTTTTGAAATGTATTGATCGAACTGGAAGTTATAAAGAAAAATAGAGAAATGTTTAACATCTAGGACCAATTTTCTAAGGTACAACTCAGTATCTCTGCCACAAGCTCCCTGATGAAGACCTGAAACTCAAGTCGAAAAGTTGGCATGAATAAATAATTGTTTGTTTATTTGTGTTGTTTTTGCTGACCGCACCCCCCGACCATCTTCTCCACTTATTAATTTAAGGTCAACTATCTAAACCTCATTATATAAAATGAACGGAATTGTGTATTTCTAAAATAATAGGAGAGCTTACTTTTAAGATTACTATCGTATTATATTGTATCTTCATAAATCCGTTTTAATGCCAATCGTACTTTCAGGGAAGATATTCGGATTTTTGTTCGTTTATAAACCTTTCCGTAGATTCGGCTGGATTATGGATGTTTAATCCCCGCCGAATTTGGAGGGAGTTGTGGAAAGGGAGAGAGTTGAATAATTCCTGCCCGGTGAGGGTGATGTGGTCTTCCCGCAACATGCCCTCTACATTTCATCAATACAATACCACATAAATAACATTCGTACCGACTTTATTAAAGTAAATGGTTTTAAAAAAAGAACTATATGGATATTTCGTGTGATCAACAGCAGTGGAAGGCACATTCTATATCCCTAAAAAGCAACTTATTTAGAATTGAGCTGAATAAAAGGAGAAATCGTTTCAAAGCCACCTTCCCAGTTTCCATGAATATACGATTTACTTCCAGAATGGAGTGAAGAAAATTGATTTAGTGAAGGAGCTGCGCATTTTTTCGTTGCCTCAGTACTCCACATCGGAAAATATTTATATTCGCCGAATCAAAGCCTTGTTATCTAGAAACTCAATAAGATAGATTGGAATGATGCGTTGGTCTGGAAACAAGTGGTTTTGTGCCGCGTTTTTAGTCATTACATTTTTTTTTCATCGTGATTTTCCTTTTCTATCTGCTTTTCAACCCTTCAGCTTCGATTTTTTTCATAATTTTATATACCAAGCAAACAACGCACATGCCATCCCTTGGCTACAGAACTATTTCTAATATGGTGAAGTATATGGCGACTATTGGGATAGATAGCTAACTATTTTGAAATTTTATCATTTATCTTTCCCGTCTTGTCGACTTCTATTCTATGTATTCTACAACACTATCTTAATATTTTACAAGACAAGTCATGTATAAATATTTTTTTCAAGAAAACCTTAGCTTCCATTAATTTAACAAGCATTATTGTAGGCAATTTATATTTTTCTTATTTTTAAAGCTGATTGAGAACAAGGCCATCTTTGGTGAGTTAATTTATTTTTTCTTGTTATACGAGACAATATTAGACTCGGCTGACACCCTCTTTTTTATAGGAGATTACCCGATAGGTAACCGAATAATAACTTTTATTTGAGAAAATACTTGAAGCTGCAAAAATTGTCGTACAACATCATTAAAGAGGTTATTTATGTAAAAAATTGCTCATGAAAGTTGTATTGGTAGTTTAATTTTAAGAATCACTGCATAGTAATCTTTCTTGTCAGCTCTATATTTATTTCTTTTAGTACTGGAGCCAGGGAGAAAAAAAACAGTTATTTCACCCTATTTTTTTATTACTTTAATAAAACTAAGTATAATTAGTAGTCTAAATTGATGAGTTTGCCAAGTATATATAGGAAGGAGAATAAAAAAAAAGGGTGGCTGTTCCAAAACGTAAATAATAATTAATATTCCAAACTCTATATCTTAAAATTACTAAAAATTCGAGAAAACCTTTTTTTTTTTTTTTTTTTTTTTTTTTTTTTTT